>NW_006210084.1:1076621-1092858 GCF_000334495.1 Tupaia belangeri chinensis | reverse complement strand
AGCGCAGGGCCCCTCCGCCCGCCGCCGCCTCCAGCACTTATAATTTTTGTATTTTTAATCTTCACCATTCTGACTAGGGTTAGGTGGTATCTCATTGTGGTTTTGATCTGCATCTCCCTTATGATGAGGGATGTTGAGCATTTTTTTATATGCCTTTTGGCTGTTCATATGTCTGCCTTAGAGAGTTATTTTTTTCAGCTCATTTTCCCATCTTTTAATTGGGTTGATCATTTTTTTTCAGGTAAGCTACTTGAGTTCCCTGTGTATTCTGGTATCAGTCCCTTATCTGAAGCATAGTTTACAAAAATATTCTCCCATTCTGAGGGATGTTGATTCACACTATATTATTATTACCTTTTAATTTGCTGTGGGGCACGTGTGCTCACCAGAGAGAGAGAGAGAGAAAGAAAGGGAAAGTGAGAAAGCAAGCCACCCGGTCTGGGTCTTGAACTACAGTTAGCCATGTGGGAGGGATTCTAGCACCTCAACCTCCACACCACCTGCTGGCACCCCTTCCATTTCTTTTTATACCCACTAGCAAGCCACACTAAATCCTTACAACTATTAGGCTACTCTCTTTGTCACCTTTAAGCATTTTTCTCTCACTGGTTGGTTTATATGCTGAGCTAAAATTAGCTATATTTGTTGCCATAACTGTTTATGCTAGTTGTGCTTATAATTCTATGATTTTATTAAAAATTATATGTATGGGGCCAGCAAGTGGCATGGTGGTTAAAACACTGGACTCCCACATGGCCGACAACGGTTTGAATCCCACACTTGGTGGCTTATGTTCTCTCAATCTCCCTCTCTCTCCGGTGAGCACACCTATCCTATTAAATTTAAGTATAATAATAATAAATAATATTTTTAAAAAGATATATGTGGTGGTACACTTGTTTTCAGGCAGGCAATCTAAGGAGTATGAAGCATACCACACACGGTGGAAGTCTTTAAAACAGAGGCAAAATGTATTGCAGCCCAGACCAGCCTTTCAGGGGAGACAATGGGCTAGTCACACTCACCTGTGCTGTGGATTCACACAGCCCCAAGTAAAGGTGAAGACAGCGCATCCAGGGTTTCTCATAAGCCCTCCATGGATTTGCCACTCTTCTAAGCATCTCTGGAAACCACCAACAGGGAGCTCTGTCACATACCCTTGAACCAGAAGTTCAGAGAAGCAGGTTCAGAACTCAAAATTTCTTTTTTTAAAAAAAAAATTATTTTATTTAACTTTATTTATTTCCAAGGATTATTATTTATTTAATTTTATTTATTCATTCATTTATTTTCATTTGACCAGAGAAAGACAGACACATAGATAGAAGGAAACTGAGAAAGCAAACCACCAGGTCCAGGACTCGAACCGTAGTCAGCCATTTGGGAGTGTCCAGCGCCTTAACCACCACACCACCTACTGGCCCAAATTTATTTATTTTAATTTGACCAGAGAGGGGCAGAATGAGAGAGAGAAAGTGAGACAGCAAACCGCCAGGTCCAGGATTTGAACCACGGTCAGCCATGTGGAAGTTCAGCACCCTTAACCACCATGCCACCTGCCGGCCCCCAGAACTCAAAATTTCTAAAATGGGATGAAGTCACACAGGAAGTAAGTTTTCCTTAGCTTTCAAATTAGAGAAAAACATTTGTTTTTATAATAATGAGTAACAATGGGCCATCCCTGTGGCCTAGTGGTTAAAGGAGCCAGATCCCACATGGTTGACTGCACAGTTTGAGTCCCAGCCCCAATGACTTGAGAAACATGCTTGTCACATGTGAGTACACTCCTCAAACCCAGATAGGTTGGAAAAATGAAGAAGAAGGGATCAAAGCATGATCGCGCCCCACAGAGGGTGTTTTCTCCCTCTCTGTCTGTCTCTCTCAGTGAATGCATGTTACTTTCTGACAAAAAAAAAAGAAAAGAAATAGCTGAGACTAATTAATTTGTAACTATCACTTGGAAACACTAAAAGGAGAAAGGTCTCTGTATATTGAAAATGTAATCTTCAGTGAAGTACTTAGGATACCAGTCCAAAGCCTCACTAAACCAATATCAGTGACTATTTCAGTAAAATTGTGTGATATTTCTTAAAGAAATTGGAGTAAGATTTTTTTCTCCCTTCATTACTGAATGTAAAAATAATGTGTCACCACAATAAATAGAAAAACATTCTGTGTGATGTGACACTCTAACACTATTTATTGTGGAAAAAGAAAAATTGACCTTATGGGGCTGCCAGGTGGCGTGGTGGTTAAGAGCGCTAAGCTTTCATTACTGAATGTAAAAATAATGTGTCACCACAATAAATAGAAAAACATTCTGTGTGATGTGACACTCTAACACTATTTATTGTGGAAAAAGAAAAATTGACCTTATGGGGCTGCCAGGTGGCGTGGTGGTTAAGAGCGCTAAGCTCCCACATGACTGACTGTTGTTCGAACTGTCTGTTGTTCGAGTCCTGGATCTGGCAGCTTGCTTTCTCATTTTCTCTCTCTCTCTCTCTCCCCGCCCCCCACCCTCTCTGGTCAAATTAAAATAAATAAAGTAAAATAAAATAATTCTTTTTAAAAAATTGACCTTGGTAGAAAGACTCTTAGGTATTTTAAAATGACAGTTAAAATATGAATGTGTCATAAACATTGTACTTGGATTTTAAATGTTCCAAGGTTAGCTATTTAAATCCCTTCCATTATTAAAGAACCCGTGAAATCAGAAATGGAAAATATTCTTTTAGGATGATCATCTGTTCCTGGGAGGCATCACAGGATTCTTCGTTCCAAAACATTTCCTTGTTCTTGGTACACTGTAGAGTCTTTTAAGAACAAAGAGTTATTTTCAATTCAAGCTGGACTAAGCGGTACCAACTGAACTCCAGCATTATTTCAGAAATTCTGTATTCAGTGGGGAGGATGGAACAAAATAATTAGGAGACAAGGCCCAGAAACCTTCCGGGAAAGACATGCTCGCTGTGTCCCACAGCCATCTTTTCTAGTTTGTTCTTCTATCTTTCGCAGTCCCTCCTGCTACACTTCATGCCAATGAATAGATAATCCTGGAGAATAAAAATATTATATATTCACTAGTTAAAATACTTAGGGTTACTATCCAGTTATCACAAATTGGACAAGTAAAATTTTTCCATCCTGCTAAGACCAGTTGCCCATAAGAACTACCAACTCTGTTTGGTTTACATACCGCATAGGATAGGGCATAACGCACCATGAGTATATGGAAGCAGATCCCATCAATCACTTTCAAGTTCTGACTTGCATCTTGTACATAACAATTTAGGCTTCTATGTAGACTAGCCTAAGTAGGCACTCAAAGCTACACTACCATAGTATAAAGACATGGCACTGGTTCTCATGTTAAATAACTACCTTGAAATGGAAGCCAGTCATGAATTCAGCACTTATTGGGTGCCTATTATGCAGCAGGTCATAAGCTGAGCTCTGAGAACTTTTATAAAAATAATTCATGGTAGTTTCAGTATCTAACATATATCACATTTTGTGCATTATATACATTTATAATCCAGCTAGAAAATATACATCCCCAAAAGTAAGTATATTGGTGAGAGAGGCATGAAGGAATATCCACTGGGGCTGTCGGGTGGCATGGTGGTTGGGGTGTTGGACTCTCACAAGGGCGACTGTGGTTTGAGTCCTGGACCTAGTGGCTTGATTTCTCTCTCTGTTCTCTCTCTCTCTCTCTCTCTCTCCCTCTCTCTCTGGTCAAATTGAAGAAGAAATAAAATTAAATAAAATAATTTTAAAGAAAGAAATAGTCATGAATTCCCCAGAAGAAGGAGGGCATTGGAACTGGTGTGAAGCACAGTCATGGGTAAATTCACTTTACAAGTGGTAGTGATGTATAGTGGTTGAATGTATAAATTAAATTAAATTCAAATAATAAAATGAAAAACAATTTTGCACTGCTTATTCATTAATTCAAAACAATGTTATCATGTGCCTACTATATGTCAGAATGAAAGTTTTGGACTATTATCAAATATGGACAATATAGTATAATATTCCATGTTGACGCTGAAAATGTGTGTATCTGTGATTTGGTAATCATTCTGTGTGAATGCTGTGAAAAACCATCCTGTCCACCCCAACAAATAAATAGTAAGTGCATTTTTGAAAAATAATGAAAGTTTTGGAACAAGGTAGACAGTAAATAATAACATGACAGAATGCACCAGAACCATCATGTCTCATCTGGATGCACAACAGTGCTAACTACTGTCTTCATGATACTAGTAAATGTTAAACAACCTTCTTCATTTGCTTTCATTTTACTTATTTTTTAAAAATTTTGGGTTTGTGCTGGCAGGTGGCATAGTGGTTAAAGGTGCTGAACTCCCACATGGCCAACCGTGATTCAAGTCCCAGACCTGGTAGCTTCCTTTCTCACTTTCCTTCTTTCTCTCTATGTTTCTCTCTGGTCAAATTGGGAAAATAAAGTAAAACTAATTCTTTTTTTAAAAATTTGGACTTTTGCCACAGGGCACATGTGTTCACCAGAGAAAGACAGAGAAAGGGAAAGTGAAAGATCACCAGCCAAGGCAGATGGTCACACCATAATCCCTTCTCCTCCGCTCTCCTCTCAGGATTTTGGATATGCACACACATGTGCCTGGCGTGATTTTCAAGTCACCAGGTCTGGGACTTGAACCACAGTTTGCCATGTGGGAATTTAGCATCTTAACCACTATGCCACCTGCTGGCCCTGATTTTTTTTTTAAGAAAGTAATACCTTCATATAGTAAAATAAAATAAAAGCATATTTTTTGCTATTTAGAGCCTGCCTGACTTTGGATATCCCACGAAGCTGAACCCAACTTCTGCCATCAAAACGGAGCCCAGGGACCAGCAGTTAGCATAATGGCTATGTCGCTGGACTCCCATGTAGTTGACTGCGGTTCGCGTCCCGGACCCAGTGGCTTAAAACTCATGCCAGGCGCGTGTGCATGCATGCCCAAGATCCTGAGAGGAGAATGGAGGAGAAGGGATTGCGATGCGGCCATCTCCCCTGGGGTGGGTGATTTCTGTCTCTCTGTCTCTCTTTGTCTGGCGAGCGCACGTGCCCTATAGCAAAAACCTCTTCAAAAAAAAAAAAAAGGAGCCCAGCCTGGTGGCAAAGTCAGTAACAAAATGGATTGCAGTGCTGGAAGTCACATGGCTGACTACAGGTTCACACGGTTGGTCAGCTTGAAAGTGCACCAGATACACATTCCCAAGATCCTGATGAACTTGAAGACTGCAGGAAGGGAATCAGAGTGTGAAGAACCATGTAGAATATTATATTCTCTCTCTCTTTCTCACATACATTCTATAAAGAATAAAAATAGGGTCAGCTGGTGATGTAGTGGTTAGGGAGGTAGATCCCACATAGCGAATGGCAGTTCAAATCCTTGGAATCTGCAGCTTGAGAAACATGCCAGGCACACATATGTGCGAGCCCAAAGTCCTGAAAGGAGAAATGAAGAAGAGATTATGGTCTGACCATCTGCCTTGGAGAGTGCTTTCTCACTTTCCCTCTTACTCTCTCTGCCTGTCTCTAGCAAAGGCACACACTCTCTAGCAAAAATTGAAAGAAAAAAGGAAAGAAAACTTAAGTCCCAGACCTGGCAGCTTAAAATTCACACCGGGTGCGTGTGCATGTGTCCCCAAAAATCCCAAGAGGAGAATGGAGGAGAAGGGATTGCAGCATGACTGTCTCCACTGAGGGGTGATTTCTTGCTTTCTATCTCTCTATTTCTCTGGTGAGCTCTCTCTCTTAAAAAAAAAAAAAAGAAGAAGAAGAATTAAAATGGTACAAATGTTAAGTCTCACTGTCATCAGAGGGTTGGTCTGTTCCACTCACCACCTGATCGAGTCTCATCCTTATTAGTTTCTTATGTACCTTTCCAATGTTTCCTTATGGAACTATATACACATACAAATATATGTTCTTCTTTCTCCCTTGTTCATCCACAAGAGTTGACATGTTACACAGTTATGCAAATTGATTAAAGAAGCTCCTGGATGTTATTTTTTCACAGTAGGCTAGGACCATTTCCTCAAAGCCCTCCAGCAGCAAACTCAAATTCATACACACCAATTAGTTTAAATACAGCCCCCAAAAGCATATTTTTAGCTATTTGGAGCCTGCCTGCTTTGGATATCTCATGAAACTGAACCCAACATCTGCTAACCATAGATAAGACAAATCCTGGGGATATAAAAGACCCTAAGAACTCTTTTACACTGCTGGTGAGAATATAAATAAGCACAGCCATTATGAAAAGCAGTATGGCGTTTCCTCATAGAACTAAAAATAGAACTGCTTTATAATCCAATAATGTCACTAATAGGCATATATCCAAAGGAAAAGAAATGATTTTTTTTTAAAAAAGAAATTTAATGAATATATCTGCACCCCAATGTTTACTGCAGCACAATTCACAACAGCCAAGATACAGAATCAGCCCAAATGTCCATCAAGAGATGAATGGATGAAGAAAATGTGCTATATATATATATATATATATATATATACACACACATACATATACACACACATATATGTGTACACACACACATAATTCTGTCATTTCAAGAAACATGGATGAAACTAAAGGACGTTATGTTAAGGAAATAAGCCAGGCACAAACAGAGAACTACCACATTCTCCCTCATATATGGAAACTGAAAAGTATAACCTCATAGATGTAGAGAACAGAATAATTACCACTAGAAGCTCAGAAGGCTAGAGAGGAAGGGGGAATAGCGAGTGTTGGTTAATGGAAACAAAACTGCAGTTAAATAAGACGAGCAAGTTTTAGCATCATATAGTACAGTAGGGTAACTAGGTTGACAATAATTTACCGTATAGCTCAGTAACTAAAAAAGAGGATTTGAGGGGCCGGCAGCTGGCGCAGTGGTTGGGGTGGTTGGGGTGGCTGGACTCCACTGTGGTTTGAGTCTCAGACCTGGCAGTTTGAAAATCATCCTGGGCATGTGCGTGCCCAAAATCCCGAGGAGAATGAGGTGTGGCCATCTTCCTGGGGGGTGATTTTTCACTTTCCCTCTCTCTCTGGCTAGCACAGGCATCTATGGCAAAAAAAAGAAAGAAAGAAAGAAACTTTAAAAAAGGAGTTTGTCTTCATGGGTGATAAACACAACCATCAAAACATGAAAGAACAGCTCAGTAAGGAGAAATGCAAATGTATGTATATAACTCTGACTGCAGGGGGCGATGTAAGGGAACGGTAAGTCAGAGAAACGGTTCACTACAGTGCATACTAAGTGCAAGACACTGTTTACTTCTGTGTACTGACTCATTTACCACAAAACCTGTAAGGTAGGTGTGTTACCACCATCATCCCCCCCAGTTCACAGATGTAGAAAGTAAGACGCTGAGAGTTGAAGTAACTCGCCAAATACTGCACTTCCCGAAATCTGACTCCTAAGTTCATGCTCATAGCCATCAAACTACACTGCCTGTGGAGAAGTGCCAGAGAGGTTCTAGAAGTGACAGATTACTGCTGGCTCTTGGCAGCAGGGGTCTTGAAAAGAGAACATGGGATTATGCCTAATTAAGGACTAATTCTTCCTAGAGCCAACAAAAAACTCATTCCTGTCAGCTGGAATATTTTCCAGGGCAGAAACTAAATACCCAACTAAAGATGACTTCAACAATGGGATTTACTAGTAAGTCTCACATAATAAGAGGTCCGGAGGCGGGAGATTCCAAAGGCATTCATTTGGCAGTTAAATGACATCAAAGCAGCAGCAACTCACATAGTCATTCTTTACCCTCCATCCAGTTCCATCTTCTTTGGCCGTTCCCTTGTTTCCCCTAGCATGGCCTTGCAAAGGCTGCAAGTATTATCAGAAAGGGAGGGAGGAATTTTATTCCAGAACTCCCTGTCTCACTGGTGAAGATTTGGTCACACACTCTAGACACAGGGGAAGCTGGGAAAGCGAGTCTCCAGCATTCTCTCTCTCTATCCTGGAAGGTGGGTTCTGCCAGAAACAAAAAAGTCACGGATGAGTAGCAGGAAGGCAACCAATCAAGATGGCATATAACTTAAATCCCAGTTTGAAGCCTTCTTCTCTGACTGTGCTGAAGTTTAGAAAAAGCCAGAATCCAACTGCTTTGCAAAGACAGTCACAGTAAAGCAATTTGAGGTAGTGCTCAGAATTCAGTAAGACATGGCCCCATCTGATGATGTCATATTTCAAGGCAGGATACGTGACAGAAGCTAAAGTATCAGTCCCTGTTCTGAACAGGGAGGCATCATGGTGACCATATTTAGGAGGCCTGAAAAACTGGCTACCAAATCCAGACTAGAGCAAGGAGAAGTGGGATTGCTGGGCTCCACCAATCAGTGGAGAGTTGGTCAGAGTTTAATCTACATAGCAGTGGATTAAGCATTTACATAAGGGGTGACACTGAGAAAATCAGGTGTGCATCCTACCTCAAGAAGGAAGTAGAAATCAAATAATAATAGCCAAGTTAAACCAAGCACTTACCAACTGCCAAGCCTGTTTAAAGCAATTTACATGGTTCTAGATATTTTGAAAGTATATTTAGGGCCATCCCCGTAACCTAATGGTTAAGGGAGCAGGATCCCACCTGGCTATCTGCAGTTCAAATTCCAACTCCAGTGGCTTGAAACATGCTGGATATGTGTGCACGCATGCCCCAAATCCCAAAAGGATGGGAAAATGGAAAAAGGATTTCGGTAGGACCACATTCCATTGAGGGGTGCTTTCTTCCTCTCTCTATCTCTTTGTGCATCTCTGGTGAGTGCACATGCTCTCTGGCAATTAAAGCAAAAGAAGGGCCAGTTGATGGCATTATGGTTAAGGCAGCTGGATCTCACATGACTGATTGCACTGTTTGAGTCCTGGACCTGGTTGCTTAAAAACCATACTGGGCACCTGTGCATGCCAAAAATTCTGAGAGGAGAAATAGAGGAGAAGGGATTGAGACATTATCATTCCTGGTGGGGAGACGGGGGCTGCTTTCTCACTTTCTTCCTCTCTCTCTATCCTCCCAAGTGAGCACACGTGCCTTCTAGCAAAAATAAAATAAAATAAAATAAACAAAATGTATATGTAATTCTCATAGTAACCCTATAAAATAGTTCTTAGTATTATCCCTATTTAACAATATGGAAACCGAGACCAAGAAGGACATTAAGGCATGGAGAATTTAAGTAATCTTGAGATTCTTACTCAAATATTTGTTGAATGATTGTCAAAAAAGAACAGATATCATAAGTATTATATGGCACAATAAATATCAGGGTACACATTCAAATTGGCTTTTTATTTTTATTAATTTTTACCAACATATAATGGTTGTACATATTCGTGGGATGCAATGTGATTTTTTTTCATTACAAAAATATAATGCATAGTGGTTAAATCAGGATAATTAGTATAACCATCATCTCAAGCACACAGCGATTTTGTTTTTAGCAGTTAGTGTAATGGCTATGTCGCTGGACTCCCATGTAGTCGACTGCGGTTCAAGTCCTGGACCCGGCAGCTTAAACTCACACCGGGTGTGTGTGTGTGTGCCCAAGATCCCAAGAGGAGAATGGAGGAGAAGGGATTGCAGTGTGACCATCGCCCCGGAGGGTGATTTCTTGCTTTCTATCTCTCTGTGTCTCTCTGTCTTTCTGGCGAGCACACGCGCCCTATAGCGAAGACCTCTCAAAAAAAAAAAAAAGAATTCTTTATTATTATTTTTCAATTCGACCAGAGAGAGAGAAAGGGAAAGCAAACTGCCAGGTCTGGGACTAAAATCATGCTCCACCATGTGGGAGTCCAACGCCTTAACCACCATGCCACCTACCAGCCCCCGACACATTGACTTTTTAAAAAAATTATTTTATTTAACTTTATTTATTTACTTACTTACGTTTTTAATTTGACCAGAGAGGGACAGAATGAGAGAGCGAGAGAGAAAAAGTGAGAAAGCAAGCCACCAGGTCTGGGACTCAAACCACAGTAGGCTATGTGAGAGTCCAGTGCCCTTAACCACCATGCCACCTGCCAGCCCCTGGACAGTGCTCTTTTAAAAGGATAATTCTTGAGATCATGCCCTGTTAAAGGGTTCTCAAAGCATGGCACGGTGGCAGCTATTTGGAAGGCTGAAGCAGGAGGATCTTGACATGGCAAGACCCTGTCAAAAAACTAAGAAAAAAAAGTCTTCTCTTTGTTTGATGTTGTTTACAAAACCAAGTTAAACATGCATTAGTTAAAACTATGCAAACCATGCAAAGGCCTGAAGGAGGTTTGCAAAGGGAACCTCATTGTCTTGGAGGCTTTGCCTTGGAGCTATTGGAGGCAGAAATGCTGCCCAGAACACACTCATGCTTTCTTGTGACCAGTGGCTCCAGGCCAAGCTCTAGCACATATAAAAATAACTGATGAGTTCATTGTTCTGATCTTAAAGCCAAATGAACTGCTGGCTCTTTTCATATAGCTTGAATCTTTTATGAACAGGAGATACAAAACACATTTTTAAAAGGAGTAACTAATGAACTCCATGTCATTTTTGAAAACTTTGGGATATTGAGCAACTTTTGGCTCTCCAAAGATGGTAATGCTGATAATGCCTTACATTTGAATACATTTTTATATCTTCAAAATGTTTTACAGTTCTTCTTTGGTCATTTCCATTTGAAAGTGACTGTGTATACCCATGAGGCAATCAGGCAATCTGAGTAGTTGTGCACATTTTACAGAAGAGAAGCTGTCCCAGGTCTTCCTAGTCCTGTTTTTCTGTTTGTGTTCTTTTGGCCATGCCCAGTGTGAGGGAGCCAGATTCTACCCACTCATGAGAACCAATGGTGCATGACTCTTCACAGCTTGCCAGTCACGTCGTGCAGGTAGCTTGCAATCAGCTATGGTGTGAGCTTTCATACCATGGAAATTGGCAAAGGCTGCAGATCAAGTTTATTTATTTCGTTGTGTGTTTTGTTTGTTTGTTTTTCTGGATAGCTGGTTATTAAGCATTTAACAGAACACCACTAGGTACATCTCCAAGGCTAAGAAATCTTCAGGATTAAAAGATATGTTTTAGAAAACATGCACAGAAACACACATTCTTCGAGTTTAAGACCTGAATTCTATGAAGATAAGGTTCTTTTAAAATGAAAAGACCCATGTTACCTTCAGTTCATACCTTGCAATAACATGATCCTGCTTCCTGATGAAGCAAGGCCAAATCCATTCAAACCTGAGCGGGCAGCCAGCATGCCTATAGAATCAGTGGAAATCACTCCACTCCAATTGTATGCTTCTGTCTTTCTATTGTTTCTGTCTCTTTCCTCTCTCCTTCTATTTCTCTTTCCGTTTATCTTTTTATCTTTATATACAAATACACACCTGTGTTACTACATAGGTTACTATGGCAGAGAGCTAGAAAATCAAGAAACCAGATAACAACAGTACAACACCTTCATCCAAAGAAAAGGCTTCAGTTTCTTTTATGGAAAAACAATCATGCCTTAAATTCACTGGCGGGGGACGGGGGTGGGGAGGAATCTTTAAAATCAGACAGGAAAGGGGATAGTGGATGTAATAATCTATATATACCTAAAATAAAATCACTTCAATCATCTGTGGTTGTCTCATATCAAATCAAGCTCAGTTTTTCCTCAATTACTTCATTATTTCCTAACAAGAGAGCCAGATTAGATAATCACGCATAAATTTCAGATTGTGCTTGCTATCTGAAGTTTACCAGTGGCAGTCACTGGAAAAGAGCTGCTCTATGACAAACTATTATGAATGAGTACTTTTCGGGGGTCATTTTCTTTAAACTCACCCCCTTCCTCTCCTGATCTAAGCAAAATGTTTACCAGATGGCTCTAACTCAATCTTAGTTAATTTTCCTAACGTTCACATATTAGCCTGGAAATCAGTTGGTGCTAAAAAATCAGTCAAGAACCAGGGGTCTCAAACTGTGGGCCATCAGTCCTTCGGATCTCAGTCCAGCAGATTGCAAACTGTAGACCATAAAAGTGTGGTCAAATATGTTTTAGTATAATGTCTTTATTTTTTAAAATAACAACATAACATCGAAAACTTAAGAGGCTTTCAATAAAAATACAGATTTCTGGATTTTCTTTAATAACCAAGAGCTGTCACAATAGGCAGGCACTCCCTCAAACAAAGGTAAGTAGAGCTTCATTAATTTGTGTTACTTGCCCTGAAAACATTCGAGTGTGCAGCCTGCAATAGAACCAAAGACATGCACTTATCACCCTAAGCTGAAAACAAGTAAAGAAATAAGTCATTATGTGGCTTGAATTCTCAAGGTCTTCTATATGCAGTGAGTTTTGTTCCTGGTGAAGTTTCTTAGGACTTCGGGAACTACTCTAATACAATCACCATCCAGAATTACTGTTAGGGGTCCACTGATCGTCTGCCCTCTGGAATCAAAACACTGTGGAAGCCAAAAGCTTGTCCATCACTCCTTTGGCGGCATCACCTGATGTGAACTGATGGAAGGCTGTTTATTGTCTTCATTTCTTTCCACATAGTTGTAACATTTATGCATGGAACTATAAAGTATTAATGCAGGAGCCAGCAGGTGGCATGGTGGTTAAGGGCGCTGGACTCCCACATGGCCAACCACGGTTAGAGTCTTGGACCTGGAGGCTTGCTTTCTTGCTTTCTCTCTCTCTCCCCTTCCCTCTCTGGTCTAATTAAAATAAATAATTTAATTTAATTTAATAACTCTTTTTTAAAAAAGAAATATTAATGCATTAAACTCTGTGATGCTGCCCCTGAACCTGCTGGTGGCATTTGGTAATATACAGCATGGACACCACATTATGTTTCCAAAAGTCCCCCAAATCCTGCAGTCTGGGCATATCTACTCCTGAAGGTTTCCAAAGGGGGCCTTGGGTTCTGTATACATAAGACATTTACAATGGTGCTGTTGCTTTTAAAACACATGTTTGCTAATAAAACTATTGGAATACTGGGCCAGCTCTGTGGCACAACGGTCACGTGTTACTCAAGAAAGCCTGGGTCCTACATTACAAACACAGTTCACATCTCTGGCCCAGTAAGCCTGAAACCTGCCAGGTTCACACATGAGAAACCCTAAAGGACTGGAGGTCTGGATGAAGGGGATTGCAGCATGACAGGATCCCGTGGGGCTGCCCCTCTTTCTCTCACTCCATCTCTCTTTCATGTGTACCCACATATTCTATCATGAATACATTTTTTTAAAGTTTTATTTTTAATTTGCTAGAGGACACATGCACTTGCCAGAGAATGAGAGGAAGAGAAAGTGAAAAAGAATCCCCATGGGACATGATCATGCCCCTTCTCCTCCATCTCTTCCTCCTTTCGGATTTGGGGCTTGCACCCACATGTGCCTGGCATGTTTTTTAAGTCACTAGGTGCAAGGCTTGAACTGTACAGTTGGCCATGTAGGATCCAGTCACCTTAACCACCATGCCACTGACTGGCCCTAAAAATATTTCTTAGCTGGGACCAGCAGATGGTGTAATGGTTACGTCTCTGGACTACTATGGCTGACCGTAGTTTGAATCTGGGACCCAGCAGCTTGAAACTCACTCTGGACACGTGTGCATACATGCTCAAAATCCCAAGAGGATAATGGAGGAGAAGGGATTGAGGTGTGGCCATTCCCCTAGGGGGTGATTTCTCATTTTCTATTTCTCTCTCTCTCCAGCAAGCACACACACCCTAAAGCAAAAATCTCTCTATATCTATCTATCTATCTATCTATCTATCTATCTATCTATCTATCTATCTATATAGTACCAAAGAAGAAGTTAATGAGTTGGAGACATGAGACAGAAATGTAAAAATGAGAATATTGTGGACTAAGGCAGTAGGAACAAAGGGGAAGAGATTACGGTGCAGTTAACTTGCCTTGGGCCACTGGGATAGATGTTCAGAAGTAGTAGACATATTCTGGAAAAGAAAGTCCAGCTTCTTCCTAAGTTTAGATCCAAGGCATGCAAGAGAGAGCTCCCGTCTCTGACTATGGTTTTGGGAGATGAGGTGCCATCTGTCTCCTTCCACAGGGAAAATCTGTCACGATTTGTACAGAAGGACTCTGTGAAGGCGATCTGTCCTCTAAGGGACACTGGGTGTGGTCTCTGACTTGGGTCTTCTCCCATCTATCTTTGTACCACACTTGAAGGGCATGCCCTGAGGCAATCTGTGAACCTTCAAAATTCTAACTGCCCCAAATCTCAGCACCTACGCACCCAAACACAAAACTGAAGGGCCTAAAGATGACCTTGGTCTATCCGCAAGTTCTGTTGGGATGCTTTGTAGGTAAATGGAGGAAAGGGGAAGATTGAAAAAAGAGACGAGTTTTAGGAGGTGATAATACACAGCAATGTCAATCTTCACGGGCTAGACCTCCTCCAGAGGGGCAGTAGATGAGTGCATATTCTTCCAGACTTCTTCTGCCTTTCATTATCTTTGAGGTATTGCATAACTGTACATTGTAGAAGGCTGATAATAATCCAAATCATGCTTATTCATGGAAATGCAAGTAAATTTGTCCAGCTAATACAATTGCTCATTGATCTATGAATCTGACCTGTTTTGCATCTACTTATACATTCTTCTCAGTATTCCTGGCTACCTATATATGCTCATGTTCCTTGGATTCTCCTTTGCACTTCTTGTGACATCTTACTTATTGCTTCAATAATTAATGCAGTCATTTTATATTTGTTTGAAAATCGTGTTTTACCTTTAAAAAGTATTCTTTAACAGGTGCAAAGATCTTAGATAAGGTTGAAAAGTTGTAAATGATTTCCATTGGGTAGAAATGATAACCCCAGGGACCAGCAGATGGCATAATGGTTACATCACTGGACTCCCATATAGTCGACTACAGTTCGAGTTCAGGACACGGTGGCTTAACATTCACACCGGGTACATGTGTGTGCATGCCCAAGATCTCAAGAGGAGAATGGAGGGGAAGGGAGTGCAGTATGGCCATCCCCCGGGGGGTGATTTCTTGCTTTCTGTCTCTCTGTCTCTCAAGCAAGCACATGCATCCTAGAGCAAACATCTCTCTAAAAACAACAACAACAAAAGAAATAATAACCCCAAAGGTTATGGTTGTATTCCCCTACAGGACATTAACTGATTTTCTGTCTTGATTTACCACGTTATTCTAGTATTCTTTTTAAAATAAATATGTATATTTACTCATTCATTCATTCACCAGCTCCTTTTATCCTTGAACCCTTTAACCTGTTGGTTTCTTCATTAGTGAATGAAATACATCTGACATATGCTCACTAAATATTTGTATGAGACTATGCTTTTAACTTTTTTGAAAAATATTCTTAACACTATATAGCACTTGACAAGCAATTCTGAATGAGTTAAAAACAAACAAGTGTCACCTTAAAGTCTGAACCCTAGAACTTTACTCCAGTGACAGTACAGTCTTATTATTTAAGCTCACCCCTAAATAGGCATAATTGACAATTAAGCAAAGGTTGCTGGGACACAAGCCAGGATGGTTTGGGATCAGACAATAAGATAAAATACTCAGGATGTTTGAAGATCGGGGGCCTATAGCTAGAGAGGAAAAGAAAGTCATTTAGGAAGTCTTGACAGCTAGCCCAAAAAATATGGCAGGAGGCTAAAACAAGGATAAAATGCTGCCTTCTTAAAACCAAGAAGAGGAAGGAAACTTTAAGCATAAGGTGGTCTAATATTCCAGTTTAAGTTGTTTGCTATACTGGCCTGTGATTTAACCAACACACACGTGTACACATACACACACACACTTATACTCCCATTGCCCATAGCATTCGGCAAAGTCTATTATAAATGAAACTTTGACATGAGAGCACTTGGATGGAGAAGAGAACAGGGCCGTTCAATTCAGAAATGAGTAGCCTTGAACAGGGGTAAACAGCAGAGAGAGGTCAAGGATTCAGCAGAGCCAGAAGTATTAAAAAGGAGGAACACTGGGCTTCCAGAGTTCTGTGGGAATTTGCACTTCAGCCTTATGAAGCAAGCTGGAAGATTAGGGGACTTTCCTGTCCTGACGTTTGGGTTGCTCATACTATTTCAGAACCAAATGTCACCATGTGTGTGAAAGCTTTAATATTTCTACCATACTTATCACGCCGAAGGACAGGACCAGCTCTTCAACTCTCTTGCCCACATAATCCCAGACCTAAGCCCTTCCAGTTTTTGTTCT
>NW_006210084.1:1073364-1076590 GCF_000334495.1 Tupaia belangeri chinensis | reverse complement strand
CCCTAGACCTGGGATACTTCTCTTTCAACTTCTCATTTCACCAAACCTTCTGAAGTCTGGCCATGGGCCTTGAGAAAATGAAAACCAGAGAAGTATAACCAATTAGGATTTGCATTCTCCAAGAAATAAGGAAGGAGATTTGAATCCCCAGGATAAGCAAAAAGAGATTTGCTAGAGCAATTTTACTTGAAGCTTTGGTGAAAAATTAAAGATATTCAATGTTTAACTAGTAAGCAATTGGAAACATGTTATTTGTAAGATGCAAAATTTGTACATATTTTAAAAAATGAAAGCATTTTCTTGCTTGTGAAAAACCATTTCTGATGGTCCCTTTTCTTCTGAACATATATCTCACTGCTCTCAGCTGTTAAGACTGCTTGGGATCTGAATTAGCTCTTTCTTTCTTTCTCTCTCTCTTTCTTTCTTTCTTTCTTTCCTTCTTTCTTTTTAAGAGAGATTTTTGCTATAGGGCACATGTGCTTACCAGAATGACAAAGAGAGACAGAAAGCAAGAACTCACTCCCTGTGGGTATGACCATGCCACAATCCCTTCTCCTCCATTCTCCTCTCGGGATCTTGGGCATGCACGCACACACACCCAATGTGAGGTTCAAATGACCAGGTCTGGGATTCGAACCATGGTTGACTACATGGGAGTCCAGCAAAGTAACCATTATGTCATCTGCTGGTCCCCTGAATTAATTTTCTGTTACTGCACAATTACCACAAATCGGGCAGCTTAAAATGACACAAAACAGTTTCTGTGGACATGGAATCTAGGCATAGGCTTGCTGGATCCTCTGTAAGATTGCAATCAAGGTGTCAGCTGGGGCTGGCTTCTCATCTGAAGGTTCGATTGGAGAAGAACTTGTTTCCAAGCTCATATGGTTGCTGGCAGAATTCCATTCCTTATGGGTTACTGGACTGAGGGTCTCAGTTTCTCATGTGCTGTTGGCTGGAGGCTTCCCTCAGTTCCATGCTGTGTGGCCCTTTCCATATGGCAGTAGACAGCATGGCAGCATGCTTCTTTAAAGCCAGCAAGGGGGAGAGAGTTGCCCAGAAAGAGACATTAAAATTTCATGTAACATAATCATGTATGTGTAATCACATACATCCTGTACACCCCCTCCCCCCGTATTCTACCACTTAAGAACAAGCCATATGTCTTGCATATGATCAAGAAGAGGGGATTGCAAAAGAGTATGAATATCAGGAATTGGGAATCAGGAGGGCCGCTCTAGATTCTGTCTGCCATAGGTGGAAAAGTTTAAGAAGCAAAGCCTTAAGCCATTGCTGGCTATTAACATTTTAACTGCAGTAACTTATCAATTAAGAAACAGATTGAGTGCTGGTTCTATGTGCACAACATGAAAAAGCAGAATTAAAAATGGTATAGTTTAATCGGTGAGAAATAAGAGGACATCTAGACACAGTCAAATTTATTGGAGTTTTATTGATTAAGCCAGTGGCATAAGTGGGGGCGGGGCTCATGTCTCTCACAACCTTGCAGCCCCGAGTAGAAGGGGAGGGGTACTTTTATAGGCACAAATCACAGTCAATTCTGGGTTGATATGGTGATTACAGTGGAAACTGAGGAGGGGTTGAAGAGGAAAGGGAGTGGGGTTCCCATGTGAAAGCAGTTACAGAAGCTGAATCAAGCAGGTTAATAATTTCTAAGGGCATTCTCCAGACCTTTGTTTAATGGTCCCCATGGCTCTGGGCAGGGGTCTGGTGATTGGTAGTTACATTGCCAAGGAACATCTAAACAAAAAGGTTTCGGGCTAGTTAGCAAAGACAGTAAGATTATTAATCACTCTACTCTGGGCAAAAGGAGGAAGCAAGCATAATGTAAAGTTCAAAGATAGAGGTGCTTCCGCTTCAAAAACTATTCCATTGTATGGAGTAGAAGATTACCTAGTCACAGGGGAACGGTTCATATTATGCAAACTAAATAATAATTGCAGGGCTGAATAATAAATAAATAATAAATAAAAAGAATTAGAAAAAATAAAAGCACAGGAAAAGACAGGCCTTGACAATACAAAATAAAGATAGATGCTGTGGGAAAAATTCCAGAACTAGTCAGAAAATGAAGAAGAGAGGTACTTAGACTCATCTCCTCTCTGAATATGTAAGCATCTTGCCTCATCTCTGACCTTGCCGATTCATTTTCCTGCCCCAGATTGTATCTAACTTCCAAGATCTGATGGTATTGCTCACCCATGAGATGGTGTAGCTTAATAGCTACTTATGTGGACTCTGCTTGGTTCTGATCTCTGTCCCATCCCTTATCAGTTGGGCAAATTAGTCACTCTCTATGAATGCTTTCTGGCTATGAAAAAGGATTGTAATAACGCCTACTTCAAAGAGTTGGTGGAATGGGATGAGTTACAACATGAAAGTGCTTAGAACAGTACCCGGACACAGTAAGGGCTTCATAAACGGGAGCTAATACTATTTTTCTTGGAGCAAGTATTGATTGTGGCTTATTATATGTATAATTAGACCATTTCTTGTACCAACCACATTATTCTAGAGCCACCCACAAATTTCATTATGTTCTTTCATTTTTGACAACACCATGGTGATGGCCTTGAGCAATGCTGTGCTTGGCTGTCTCAAACATTCTCTCCTATTAAAATAAAAAGAAACTTGATGCATTATGAAGTTCTGTATTGATCAAAAATTACTGTAATTCATTGCAACAGAACATAATGGATATGGTTCAGCCAATTTATTTTCTCCCTCTTGAAGAAGAAAGTGTAGGACCCTCAATCTCTCTTCTTTCATAAAGCATGTAGTCAGTTTCTTTATAATGCCTGGCCTGGAATGTATCATTCACATCCACAGTGGTAGTCATCCTTTCTGCATTCTGACCATAAAGTCCAACCTCATATTTATCCCGCATTTTCTGTCTCTCTCAGAATTTAAAACTAGAGTCATGAAAATAGTTCCAGTGTTTAAGAGCATTTAGTCATAGAACCTAACAAAAGCTATGAAATCCCATCATTGTTACTCACTTTAAGGAACCAAACTCCTGATCTAGTACCTCTCTGCTCTTGGACTCTATTTTCAGATAGATTTTCTTGCCAGAGGGGGTGTGTGTTCAAGAGAGAGAGAGAAAGAAAGCATTCCCCTCAATGGGATGGGGTCATGTCATAGTCCTTTACCTTTTTTTTTTTTTTTTTTTTTTGAGAGAGATTTTCGCTATAGGGCGCGTGCGCTC
>NW_006210084.1:1069203-1073247 GCF_000334495.1 Tupaia belangeri chinensis | reverse complement strand
GCTGGAGTTGTAAGCCACCGGGCCCGGGACGCGAACCGCGGTCGACTACGTGGGAGTCCAGCGACATAGCCATTACGCTAACTGCTGGTTCCCAGTCCTTTACCTTTATTTCTCCCTTCTGTCAGAATTTGAGGTATGCATACACACACACACACAGTGTGTTTTTCAAGCCACAGGAGCAGGATTTGAACCACAGTTTGCCATATGGGATCCAGCCTTCTGTGCATGGCAGTGAATTGCTGTGCTACTGGGCCAACTCGACACATCTATATTATTGTCTTTGCATTATAGAATCCCTCGCCTATTGCCTTTCTGCTAAGACTGGTTTAAAGCAGTGTTTCTCATACTTCCATCTGCACGCCGTCCCTTAGGGATCTAGTTGAAATCAGATTCTGATTCAGAAGTTCTAGTGTGAGGCCTGATACTCCGCATTTCTTTTTCTTTCTTTAAATTAATACATGATAATTGTATATATTTGTGGAAGTACAATGTGATTTTTTTCAGTACCTCATACAATGTGTGATGATTAAATCAGGCTAATTAGTATATCCATCATCCCAAGCATTTGTCATTACTTCATGTTCAGAATTTTCAAAATCCTCTTTTAGATAATCTGAGGTATACAGTAAATTGTTGTTAAGGAAATTCTTTTTTTTTTTTTTTTTTTGGAGAGGTTTTTTTGCTATAGGGCGCATGCGCTCGCCAGACAGACAGAGAGAGACAGAGAGATAGAAAGCAGGAAATCACCCCCCAGGGGGGATGGTCATGCCGCAATCCCTTCTCCATTCTCCTCTCTGGATCTTGGGCATGCACGCACACGCGCCCGGCGTGAGTTTAAGCCACCGGGTCCGGGACTTGAACCGCGGTCGACTACGTGGGAGTCCAGCGACATAGCCATTATGCTAACTGCTGGTCCCAAGCACATTCTTGTTACTGTATTTTATAACACTAGACATTGTTCCTTTTCTCTCTATACAATTTTGTTCCCATTAATCAATATCCCTCTATCATCCATGACTTCCCCACCCTTCCCAGACTCTAGAAGTCACTCTTCATCTCTCTACCTCTATGAGGTCATATTTTAAATTTCTATATATGAGGGAAAACATGGTATTTCTCTTTCTGTGCCTGGTTTGTTTCACTTAATATAATGTCCCCCATGCTCATCTCTTAACCTCAAATAACAGGATCTCATACTTTTTAATATTGAATAATATTCCAATGGGAAAAAACATATATGTATCACATTTTCTTATTCATTCATCTGTTGATGGACTCTTAGATTCCCTGTCTTGCTGTTGTGACAAGTGCTGCAATAAGCATGGAAGTGCAGCTTTAACACTGATTTCCTTTGGATATATATACCCAGTAGTGAGATTACTGAATTATAAGGTAGTTCTAGTCTCCTTTTCCTTTCTTTCTTCCTCTCTCTTTCTTTCTTTTTCTTTTCTTTCTTTTTCTTTCTTCATTCTTTATTTCAAGACAGACAGATAGACAACACCCCTAACAGGCTCCTGATGCCATGACCTACCCTCAGCTTCAGCCAGCCCTGAATCAGGGACACAGGCATGACTGGCATACTGAGGTCCTCAGAAGCAAACTTGGAATCGTTCCATGTGGGTCACCCTCATAGAGCCTTCTGCTTTAATGCTACACCACTGTCCAACCCCCAGATTTTGTGTTTCTAACAAGTTTCTAGGTAGTACCTATGCCATAGATTAAGAAACCACACTTTGAGTAGAAAGGATTTAAAGGACAGATGCCAAGACTACTTTGAATGCAAAATCAACTTCAAATGAGCATCTTGAAAGATTCCAAACCACTCTACACTGTGAAGTCAGTTTTTAATGCTGAAATGCAGTCTTGGGGTACTGTGAGTACTACCTGTCATGGCATCACCAAAACAGAGGTGTCCTATGGACGATGGACCCTAAAAAGAATGTTGATCTCATCTATAATCAGCCTTTTATGTTTTTAATTTGCCAGAGGGTGTGCACTTACCAGAGAGAGACAAAGAGAGCAAAAGTGAGAAACACACCCCATGAGGCATGTTCATTCTACCTTCCCTTCTCATTCCTCTCTTCCTCCTCTGGGGATGTTGGGCATGAACACCTGTGTTTTTTAAGCCACTGGGTCCGGGACTCACATCCTGCAGTTGGCCGTGTAAGATCCAGCTCCATGACCACCAGGCCATGGGCTGGCTCCTTTATAGCCATCCTTTTAAAAGAAAAAAACTGGGGCCAGCTGGTGGCCTGGTCAGGGCAGCTGGATTCCATATGGCCAACAGCACTGTTTGAGTCTGGGACCTAGAGGCTTGGGAAACATGCCAGGTGTATGTGTGCCCAAAGTTCCAGGAGGGGAATTGAAAAGGGATTACAGCACAGCCATCCCCTGTAAGGGGTGATTTCTCACTTTCTGTCCCTCTCTGGCAAACATATGCACCCTACAGCTAAGTTTAAAATAAATAAATAAAACTAAAAGCTGACTCCAAGCCAAAGAAGACCTCATATTTCTAGCTATAGAAAAATTAGTTTGGGAGAAGGGAGAGGGCTAGGGAAATAACTATATCATGATCCTCAGTTTATACTCAGAAAAGAAAGCACATTCTATTCTCCAGCTCTGATCTCAAGATTGCAATTCCTGAGGCCAGGTGTGTTTTCACCTTCCACCAAGAGCAACAAATGGCCACAGATGGGCCCAGAAATGACTTTGAGCTTTCAGAACCCATACTGAGCAGTAGAGAAAAATGCCCTGTAAACTCAAACCAATGGGTTGAATAGCTTTGAAGCCAATTCCCTCAAATGGGAATGAGGCGACTACTAGGGCATAGATGTGTTTGACGTATCCCCATCTTGGGGTGCTTTAAGAAAGGGGGGCCTCTGACAGTTCCTTTAGATCATTGTGGCACAAGCTTAGCTTCTCCTCAGAGAAACTGGGAGCTTTAAAAACACTGATACCTGAGTCACGACAGCTGGCTGAGGGGTCCAGGTGTAGCCAAATTGAGAAACACTGCTCAAGACTGGCGGTTCTCAACTTGGAGTGAGTCCAATTCACCTGGCAGTCTCGAGAAACAGAACCTTACCCCTACAGCTCCTGATTCAGTTGGTTGGGGTAAGCCTGAAAATGTGCATTTCTCATATGTGACCAGGTGATGCTGCAACTGGGGGCCTTGGATCATATGGCAGAACCATTGTTCTAGGTCAAGGGTCAGCCGACTATGGTCCCAGGCCCAATCCTGCCATCGTCCTGTTTTTGAAAATGAAGTTTTATTGGAACACAGCCTCTCCCGTTCATTTACAGAACTCCCATGGTGGAATCGAGTCCTTGCAGCAGAGTTCGTTTAGCCGGTAAGAACTAAACCATTTACTATCCCTGTTTTTACAGAAAAAAAATTTGCCAAACCCTGCTCTAGACAAAAAGGGCTTTCATCAAGGAAACTACAGTTTATGTCTTAACATTTCCAGTCCAAAGAGAAATGGGTTACAAGAACTGTTGGTAGCTGTGGAGGAGCAGAATGGAAGTGGGAGGGCACCCAGGGAAGGAGATGGTGAGGGCACTTCACAGTTTGTCAAGTGATAGTGCCACCCCCTCTTTCTTTAAAGAGATGAGAGGATAACATCTCACATTTGTGTAGCCCTGTGGTTCTCAAACTGTGACCCTCCTCTGCAGCATTATGAGCGCGGGAAGTTTTTCAAATATGGACTTTCCAACCCCTCCTAGGACATATTGTTACTGGGGTGCAGGGAGCAGGGTGGTGGAGTCCAGTAACTGAACAAGAGAAAAATTTTTTGAGAGGTTTATGCTATAGGGCACGTGCGCTCGCCATACAGACAGAGAGAGACATAGAGACAGAAAGCGAGAAATCACCCCCCAGGGGGGATGGTCATGCCGCAATCCCTTCTCCATTCTCCTCTCTGGATCTTGGGCACGCACGCACATGCGCCCGGCGTGAGTTTTAAGCCACCGGGTCCCGGACGCGAACCCCGGTCGACTATGTGGGAGTCCAGCAACATAGCCATTACGCTAACTGCTGCTCCCACAAGA
>NW_006210084.1:1065766-1069173 GCF_000334495.1 Tupaia belangeri chinensis | reverse complement strand
TTTTTTTTTTTTTTGGAGAGGTGTTTGCTATAGGGCAAGTGTGTTCACCAGAAAGACAGAGACAGAAAGTGAGAAACCACACCCCAGGGGGGATGGCCACACTGCTATCCCTTCTCCTCCATTCTCCTCTTGGGATCTTGGGGACGCATGCATGCACACACACCCAGTGGGAGTTCAAACCACCGGGTCCGGGACTCGAACTGCGGTTGACTTTGTGGTAGTCCAGCGATATAGCCATTACACCAACTGCTGATCCCTTAACAAGATAATTTTGATCCACATACAAATTTGCGAACCATTAGCACAGTGCTTCATTTACCAAGTACACGCACTTCATTTAGCTCATCATCACAAGATTAAAACTTTCTCAGGATCAGCAGATGGCATATTAGTTACACTGCTGGACTCCCACATATCAACTGTGGTTCGAGTACCAGACTCAGTGGTTTCCAACTCACGCCGGGTGCATGTGTGTGCGTGCCCCAGATTCCAAGAAGAGAATGGAGGAGAAGGGATTTGATTGCAGCATGGCCACCTCCGGGGGGGAAGGTGACTTCTAGATTTCTGTCTCTCTAGAGAGCACACGCACCCTATAGCAAAAATCTCTGTTAAAAAAGAAAAAATCTCATCCCTTTGCTCTTCCACACTAACTTTAACTTTTTAATATTATTTATTTAACAATAATTAATTTTACCAGAGAGGGACGGGAGTGGGGGTGAGAAAGCAAACCACCAGGTCCAGGACTCGAACCATGATAGGCCATGTGGGAGTCCAGTGCCCCCAACCACCATGCCACCTGCCAGCCTCACTAACTTTAGCTTTTTATTAAAGAATTATTTTATTGAACTTTATTTTGATTTGATCAGATAGAGACAGAGAAAGAGAGAGAGAAGGGGTGGGGAGTGAGAAAGCAAGCCTCCAGGTCTGGGACTCAAACTACAGTCGACTATTTGGGAGTCCAGTGCCCTTAACTACTATGCCACCTGCCAGCTCCACTAACTTAAACTTCTGAACACACAGTGTTTTAATGAGAGTGTAAACAAATGGCATGCCCTCTTTAGGGAATACTTTGTTTAAAATGGAAATCCAGAAATTGAAAGAAGTCCCCACTGTTAAGGCATCAACCAACCTGCAGGGCTTGTTAAAACACAGGTCATTGGGCCCCACCCACATTCTGATTCAGTAGGTCTAAGGTGAGACCTGAGAATTTGCATTTCTAAGAAGTTCTGAAGTGTTTTTCCTACCCTTTACTCCCACCATCACGGGGCACTTCTGTGCCCCAGGTATGGGAGAGTTCCCCACACACACTGAACAATTCTGCAAATGATTCTCTGAAACACACCAACTGGGCGTCCTCTCATCCAATTCAATCCTGACACTACCTGGAGATAGTGCCAAGTCTTGCTGGTTGGGGGCTCAGTGCCACAGGACTGCCCCCCACTTATTTTTTTTTTTGGAGAAGTTTTCACTATAGCGCGTGTGCGCTCGCCAGACAGACAGAGACAGAGAGACAGAAGGCAAGAAATCACCCCTCAGGGTGGATGGTCACACCGCAATCCCTTCTTCCCGGGACCTTGGGCACGCACGCACATGCGCCCAGCGTGAGTTTTAAGCCACCGGGTCCAGGATGTGAACTGCAGTCGACTACGTGGGAGTCCAGCGACATAGCTATTACGCTAACTGCTGGTTCCCTGCCCCCCACTTCTGATGCCAGACACAAGCTCAGGCTATGCTTTTTTTTTTTTTGAGAGTTTTTTTTCGCTATAGGGCGTTTGCGCTCACCAGACAGACAGAGAGAGACATAGAGACAGAAAGCGAGAAATCACCCCCCAGGGGGGATGGCCATGCCGCAATCCCTTCTCCTCCATTCTCCTCCCGGGACCTTGGGCACGCACGCACATGCGCCCAGCGTGAGTTTTAAGCCACCGGGTCCAGGATGTGAACTGCAGTCGACTACGTGGGAGTCCAGCGACATAGCCATTACGCTAACTGCTGGTTCCCCTCAGGCTATGCTTCTGACTGGCTATAAATGGAGATTCCCCTGACCTCCTCAGATCTTGGGGTGATCAGCCCTTGGAACTCAGGGAAATGCTTCACTTTATTTACCCACTTGTTATAAAGAATACTACAGAGGATACAGGTGACGAGATGCATATGGGGAGGTATGGGAGAAGGAAGAAGCATAGAGCTTCTGTGCCCTCTCTGGGTGCACCACCCTCCAGGCCCTCCACTTTTCAGCTATCCAGAAGTTCCTGGAACCCATTCCTGAATGTAGAAAGCCAATATTCACATAAATAGGAGTTGTTTTGTATAGAGGCTTTATTATGTTGGCATGATCGATCACATCATTAGCTGTTGGTGATTAATTCAACCTTTAGCCCCTCTTACTTCTCCCCTTTCTCTTCCCAGAGAGGGGAAGTTGGAGGGTTGGGGTGGGTTGGGGCTGAAAATTCTAACCCTTTAATCACAGGGTTGGTTCCCCTGGCAACCCTCCATTCTGAGGCTATCTAGGGGCCCACCAAAAGTCACCTCTTTTGTTTTTTGAGAGGCTTTTTATATAGGGTGCATGTGCTTGCCATAAAGACAGAGAGAGACAGAGAGACAGAAAGGGAGAAATCACCCCCCCCCAGGGGGGATGGCCACACCACAATCTCTTCTCCTCCATTCCCCTCTCGGGATCTTGGGCACCCATGCCCGGCTTGAGTTTAAGCCCCTGGGTCCGGGGCTCGAACCGTGGTCAACTACATGGGAATCCAGTAACATAGCCATTATGCCAACTGCTGGTCCCAAGAGTCACCTCTTTAGAATAAAAAATTCCTATCACCCAGGAAATTCCAACGGATTTAGGAGCTATTGCTCAGGAAATGAGAAGGGTTTTAGGAACTCTGTGCCAAAGACCCGGGGCTAGAGACCAATATTTCTTATTATTTCCAACCAGGTGATGCTGATTCTGTTGGACCAGAGACCACACTTTGAGAACTGCTGAGTTTAAATATTATTTTAGCAATCTGTACAAGTGGACTTCCTCATGCGTTCCGAGCATCTAAGACAAGAAGGACTGTGTAGATATGCGGTGAGTCTATCTTTCTGTACAGTGAGATGCCTTTTCACAAATCTTTGCCAAAATGAGTGAGAGCAGAAAAGAAAGGCTGAGATGTTACTTTGCTATTTGAATTGGGGAGAGGCCCCAGTTGCAAGGTCCTAGATTTATTTTACAGTTACTAGATTGAAAGTCAGAGCTAGAAGCAAGAGGTAAATTATCTTCTTCTTGAAAAACTATAATTAATGACAACTTGCCATTGCTCAAAAGCCCAAGCTGGCTCAAGTAGTTGTTTTAGATATAAACACTGTTGGCAAAGCAGAAGTTAGAAGGAGCAAGCCCTGAGAGGTTTACAACTCTATGGCAG
>NW_006210084.1:1061829-1064253 GCF_000334495.1 Tupaia belangeri chinensis | reverse complement strand
AGAGAGACAGAAAGGGAGAAATCACCCCCCCCCAGGGGGGATGGCCACACCACAATCTCTTCTCCTCCATTCCCCTCTCGGGATCTTGGGCACCCATGCCCGGCTTGAGTTTAAGCCACTGGGTCCGGGGCTCGAACCGTGGTCAACTACATGGGAATCCAGTAACATAGCCATTATGCCAACTGCTGGTCCCAAGAGTCACCTCTTTAGAATAAAAAATTCCTATCACCCAGGAAATTCCAACGGATTTAGGAGCTATTGCTCAGGAAATGAGAAGGGTTTTAGGAACTCTGTGCCAAAGACCCGGGGCTAGAGACCAATATTTCTTATTATTTCCAACCAGGTGATGCTGATTCTGTTGGACCAGAGACCACACTTTGAGAACTGCTGAGTTTAAATATTATTTTAGCAATCTGTACAAGTGGACTTCCTCATGCGTTCCGAGCATCTAAGACAAGAAGGACTGTGTAGATATGCGGTGAGTCTATCTTTCTGTACAGTGAGATGCCTTTTCACAAATCTTTGCCAAAATGAGTGAGAGCAGAAAAGAAAGGCTGAGATGTTACTTTGCTATTTGAATTGGGGAGAGGCCCCAGTTGCAAGGTCCTAGATTTATTTTACAGTTACTAGATTGAAAGTCAGAGCTAGAAGCAAGAGGTAAATTATCTTCTTCTTGAAAAACTATAATTAATGACAACTTGCCATTGCTCAAAAGCCCAAGCTGGCTCAAGTAGTTGTTTTAGATATAAACACTGTTGGCAAAGCAGAAGTTAGAAGGAGCAAGCCCTGAGAGGTTTACAACTCTATGGCAGCAAAAATTCCAAGACAGTCTGAAAGTAGGAAGTGTCGACAGAAATAACCAACTCTGTAAAAAGAATAATTAGTGTGGTTTATTTCTAAGCAGACCTAGAGAGGAGGCAAACATGCCTTTCCGGAGGTTCCTTTTATTTGATTTTGAGAGCGAGAAACAGTTTGGAATTTAGTGAAGAGTTTTCCGTTGATCTGGCCCCAAAAGGTGGGACAAGTTGGGGAAGGGTTGTAGGTTATAGGTGAGTTTACAATTTTTAGGTTGGTTATTGGACAAAGAAAGGTTGCTGAGATAAGAAAAGAATGTACTTTAACAGAGATAAGGAGGCTTAATATACACTACAAAGGTACTATGCTGGGGGCAGGATATAGGGAAGACTCCCGTTACCAATGGGTCAAATGGTCTGATGTTTGTGGGCGTGACTCCTTCCAGGCCCTCTGGAAAGGATTTTGGAAAGTAGGAAAAAGCAGTCAGACTTCTGTCCTCAAAAGCAAAAAATCCATGAGTAGAAATTGACAGCAGATGAGTCCAGCGAGGAGCATTCTCAGTGAATTCATGTGTTTCCTAGTTTCTGAACTGCTCCCTAGCTTTTAAGCATGCCATTACATGACATCATTCTCCAACAGGGTTGCTAACAAGTGTGAGCTTGCTCTTGCGCACGCGCGCTCTCTCTCTCACGCTCAGCTCTTCTTGTGTGTGTGTGTGTTCCCTTATTCTCAGGCATGTTCTTGGTAGCCCCAAGCCCTGCTAGGTTTACATCTTAGCTCACCAACCCCAGCTAAAAGAGAACTTCTTTTAAATAATTAAAACCCTAGTACAGGGAGTGGGTTTGATGAAATTAGCTTTTTAAAAAAATAACAATTATTTTATTTATTCATTCAATTATTTTAATTTGACCAGTGACAGAGAGAGAGAAAGGGAAAGTGAGAAAGCAAGCCACCAGGTTTGGTACTTGAATCATGGTCGCCCATGCGGGAGTGTCCAGCTCTTAATCACCACACTACCAGCTGGCCCCCAGAACTGGCTTTAACTTTTGGGGCTGTCCCCAAGTCATTTGCTCCCATGGGTAGAATGCCCTGATTGTCCCTGGGACTTGGGATGGAGTGAACTTTACCCAACTCCTTCAATGGAGAGTGGCAAAGGGGTAGTCCCTAGAAGACAAGTGAGGGGGAATAGAAGCTGGGAAGTACGAACATACAGGTCTGCTTTAGCATCTCTTCACTGACGACCTGGACCTGTCTATTTCCTGAGAGTGAGGAGCAGAGTGTCCCACAGTAGCTTCATTTTCAGAATGCTCAGGTATGAGGCCGGTATACAGAAAGATTTGAATGGCAAGAGAATGAGAAAGAGCTTGGCCATTTCTATTACTAGTGCAGAGCTAGTAACCAGGTTTTAGAGCTACGTGATGGCACGATGAAGTACATAGATAATATGCACTTTGAAGAAATTCATTAAATTAGGAAGATTAGAAAGCAGGAAAACCACTTAGGGACTATTGAAATAGGTCAGAAGCAGGGTGATATGAAAAAGGGCTATGAAGTTGATGGGGAAAAAAGTACTCAGCAGACAATCTTATAACTCTAGTAAGGTGGTAGACATGTCAGAGACAGAGGACA
>NW_006210084.1:1055740-1061812 GCF_000334495.1 Tupaia belangeri chinensis | reverse complement strand
CACCTGGGCTGGAGTTGGCATGTTGCCCGTTTACCTCTTCCTTGCTTGGCGGTGAGAGCCACCACGGAATCAATTTCCGGTCCTTCACCTTCAAGGACACTTCTATCCACTTATACCCTAAACTCCTGCCCCTTTTTCCTGCCCTTGGCTCTGCCCAAGGCATTCTTCTGTTCCATTTCTGTACTGCAGAGATGTTTACTTTATATTTGGTATGATGTTTTTTAATATTGTTTTTGCAAAACCTTTGGAGCCAAGGAGTCCTTAAGCTATGAACTAACACTGCTATCTTGACCAAGTCAGCCCACTTGCTTGTCTTAAGAACTTTTCTGAGCATTTCATGCCTAACATGCCAATCCTGGTTGCCCAAGTTTACTTCTTTGTTGTTTTCAATAGTAAAGAGAAAAATGGAAAGAAAAAAGATACACATATGTTATATGTGTCTGTGTGTGTACTTGGTTTAAAAAAGTTACTTTATAAAAACTACAGTTAGGGGACCGACAGATGGTGTAAAGTTTACTCTCACAGTGGCCTATAGTTCAAGTCCCAGACCCAGTGGCTTAAAACTCATGCCAGGCATGTGTGCCCAAGATCCCAAGAGAATGGAGAAGGGATTGCAGTGTGGCCATTCCCGAGGAGAAGGGACTGCAGTGTGGCCATCCCCCCCGGGGGGGGGTGTGATTTCTCATTTTCTGTCTCTGTCTCTCCAGCAAGCGCACACACCCTATAGCGAAAATCTCTTTTAAAAAAAGCTACAGTTGGACAACTGTTTTATACAAAGAAGTTAAAAAATAATTATGATTAAAACCAGCGTTGTAGCAAATTGTGGTGAAGTCATTTTCAAAGTGCACCCCATGAACTGTGAACAGTCGTGCTAGCAGTGTAATGAAGAGGACATGAAGAATTTTACTCAAAATCTGAAGTGTATGGTTTTCAGTGGTAGAAGAGTGAAGCCCATGTGTGGCTCCTGGGGGGAGAGGAACAAGTGCTGATCAATATTGATTGCCATCTCGGGTGTCACCTTTGTCGTCACCCAACAGTGGGTCCCACTGTGTGATTTTCAGACATACACCGGAAGGGTCATGGTCCTCTGTCTGCTCCAGTCCTCAGCTGTCCTGTTGTGTTTTCACTCGTGCTTTTGGTTTTGGCGGTCTGGTTCCACAAGATGCCTGCGTGGGTGAGCCTGAACGGAGGAAAAAACTGAATAGGTCACATCGTGGGTGTGCTTTTGCAAATGTGGTATTTTAGCAGCCTGGAGAATTACCAAGGCAAGCGAGATGACTCTGCAGGCAAAGTTAATTACTTTTAAAGAGGAGCAATTCCGAATTCCAAGTCTCAGATAAGGTTCTTTGCTTTCTCAGGTGTTCAAACAGCTTCCTTTCACTTGGAAATCTTTGCTCAGGGGAAAGAATTACAGCTGATTTCGATTTTCTTGGAACTTTTTTTTTTAATTACATAGGTATTACAGGCTTTTAAAAATTATTGAAAACAGTGGTTTAGAAATTATAAAATACAAACCTTCTGCTTAATGAACTCATTCCTCATCTCATTTTGTAGGGGAACTTGGTAAAGGAACTTTCAGTACATTTTCTGAGAATATATCAATATTTCTATACTGTTATAACTGCAGCAGTGGTTCTGAACTGGGGGTGACTTTGCCCCTGCAGAAAACACTTGGGAATGTCTGGAGATGTTTTTGGTTGTCACAAGCAGGTGGACAGAGGGGCAGCTGCAACAGGCAGTAGGTCAAGGCCAGGGCTGCTGCTAACTCTTCCTGCTGTGCACAGGACACTGCCACAAAGAATTACCAAGCCCAGGGACCAGCAGTTAGCGTAATGGCTATGTCACTGGACTCCCATGTAGTCAACCGCGGTTTGCGTCCCGGACCTGGTGGCTTAAAACTCACGCTGGGCGTGTGCGTGCGTGCCCAAGATCCTGAGAGGAGAATGGAGGAGAAGGGATTGCGGTGTGGCCATCCCCCCTGGGGGGTGATTTCTCGCTTTCTGTCTCTCTGTCTCTCTCTGTCTGGCGAGCGCATGCACCCTATAGCAAAAACCTCTCAAAAAAGAATTACCCAGCCCAAAACATCGAGAGGAGAGTGTCTTTCCAGGAGGAGAATAGAGAATAGAGAAGGGATTGTGACGTGACCACACCTCCCCACACACCCCCACCCCAGCAGGGGGAGAGGGCGATTTTTCACTTTCCTTCTCTCTAGTGAGCACACATGCCCTATGGCAAAAATCTCTAAGAAAGAAAAAAAAAAGAGAATCACAGTTGACTAATCTACAGACTTCCTTCACATACAGTACATCTCACTTACGTTAAAGTGATGGTTTCAGGGGCCGGACCACAGCACAGTGGGAAAACACAAGTCGCTATGAGGCTGGCCCACATGGAGAGACTTCAGCTTCATGTCTGGAGATTTCACTGATTATGCTGGGCAGATGTGTGCCATGACTGGGTCTAACTGAGGCTGGCGTGAACTGTGGTTTTGTGGTCCTGTTAGGCATGCTGTCTTTCTCTCTCATGCTTATGGAGAAACAAGCAAATAAACTTTTCTTTTTGAGAGAGAGATTTTTGCTGTAGGGCACATGGGCTCACTGGAAAGACAGAGAGAGCGACAGAAATCAAGAAATCACCACCCAGGAGGGATAGCCATGTCACAATCCCTTGTCTTCCATTCTCCTCTCCAGATTTTGGGCATGCACACACACATGCCTGGTGTAAGTTTGAAGCTACCAGGTCTGGGACTCGAACCACAGTTGACTAGGTTGGAGTCCAGCAATGCAATCATTATGCCATCTACTGGTCCCCTGCAAATAAACTTTTTATAAAAATGATGGTTTTAGAAAATAATAATTCTGAATATTAAAGTACTATTATTTCTTAGACATGCAAATGGGAAATCTACCCATCAGTGATCCAGAATTGTTATCTTTTTCTTTTTAAAATCTTAAAGGTCAGTTCCATGGCCTGGTGGTTAAGGCAGCCAGATCCAACATGGCCGACTGTAGTTCAAGTCCCAGACCCACCAGCTTGAGAATCACTGGGCACGTGTGCCCAATATCCCAAAAGGAGAGAGAGGTGGAGGAGAAGAAATTACAACATGACTACCTCCATGAAAGGGGGCTTTCTTGCTTTCCCCTTCTCTCTGTCTGTCTCTCTCTGGTAAAGCTCATATGCCCTTTAACACACACACATGCGCAAACATGTAGTCCTTAAGTAAATTTTAGAGCCAACATTGGAATATATTTACTGGCAATTCTACTCACTCATTTAGACAAAGATCTCCTCAGGGATCCGGCCAGACTGTGCTTAGCCTGGGGAGAATCCAGACAGCAGAGAGGGAGCCCACAGCAGTTTAGATGAGTAGTCTTGGAACCATAACTGAGTGAAGGAGAAGGTGCGGGTGGACACAGGAGTCTCTTGGCTGAGACTAAACAGAATCCAAAGCACAATTAGCTCATAATGACAACTGCCTGCTGAATAGCTAGACAATTGAGCTGCCCCACCACCCCCCCCCTGCCACACCTCCCAGGGGTGTGGGGATTGGGAGCCTTCTTTTTCCCTTTGTACTTATTTTAATCTGACAATCACTTTGAATACAAAGGACAGGAGAGGGGAAAAACAAAAAGGTTGATGGAAGAAAAACCTGGAGGATTTTTTTCCCCTTAGACAGTGTGCTGAAATTTGCATCCTAGTAGTGCAGAAATTCTAGCCCCAACCCTATCTCGGAAGGAAAAAGCTCTTTTGGTTCCAGTTCACGAACATAAACAGGAGCCACTCTGTCCATGGCAACAAGATGGCTGCCTCTCAAAGATGGACAGCCAAGTCAGTCATCCAACATGGACATCAGAGGACATGGAGGATATTTTTCGGGGTGGAGAAATGGGTGGAGACTTTTGTTATAGGATGTGTGTGCATGCCAGAGAGAGAGACAGACAGACAGACAGTGAGAAGGGGGATGGCCACACTCCAAATCCCTTCTCTTCCATTCTCCTCTTGGGATTTTCAGCATGTATGCACGTGTGCCCGGCGTGAATTTCAAGTTGCCAGGTCCAAGACTCAAACTACTGTCCGTCATGTGGGAGTCCAACAATGTAACCATTACACCATCTGCTGGTCCCTACATGGGAGGATTTAACAAGGTCTTCCTAGAAGTGGGGATTCCTGCCTACAAGTGGAAATCTTCATTAGACTTCTCTATAGTATGTCACTAAAACCCTGAAGACTCCACAAGGAAAGTTTTCCAAACCAAAATCTTAGGATAATGCACCATTTTTTAAAGATTTATTTTTAATTTTATTTATTATCATTATTCTTCGATTTTCACCAGAGAGAGACAGACAGAAAGGGAGAGTGAGAAAGCAAACCACCAGGTCCAGGACTTGAACCGTGGTTGGCCATGGGGAAGTCAAGTGCCTCAGCCACCACACCACTTGCCAGCCCTGATACTATACCATTTTTGCTAGCTCTGTAGGGTCATTTCTCTTTTTTTTAAAAGAATTATTTTATTTAATTTTCTTTATTTATTTATTTACTTTAATTTGACCAGAAAAGGACAGAGCAAGAGAAATAGAGAAAGAGAGAAAGCAAGCTACCAGGTACAGGACTGAATCCACAGTCAGCCATGTGGGAGTCCAGCTCCCTCAACCACCACACCACCTGCTGGCCCTATCTGTAGGGTCATTTCTAATCAACAAAGATGAGTTATCCAGGCAGATTCCATTTAGAGGAAAGGAAGTGGGGCATGGCTGAGACTTAGGTTGACCTGGGCTGAGAATTCTCATAGCACAGCTGCAGGACCTGAACAGGTATGAACTACTCAATTCCCAAGAAACGCAGCAGTGTGTACGCAAATTGTAAAGGGGTTTTGTGTGTATGATCATTTTATCTTTCCCTTCCTCCCTCCCTTCTTCCTCTCTCCCTGAGAATGATACTGTCAAAAACTACTGACCTCTTAGGAAGCTTCTTGTGGAAAGTACGGATATGCAAAATTAGAAAATGCTGGTATGCAGCCCTCTGTGTAGTGGTGAGTATAGCAGCAAGACAGAGTCGAGTTTAAGGCCACTCACGGATATGCTGAAAACCTTGCTATAAAAGTAACATGTAGGCTTCCGTTTTGAAATGTATTAAGTCATCAATTAGCATTGTGTCAGCCATTGATATTTATTAAGAACTTAATGGGGGCCTAACATTTTGCTAGAAGGTATGAATATTTATTCCAGACAAGTACACATGAAAATCCTTCCTGTGACCTTTATTAAATGCCATGATTTGTCAGCCCACATTAAATCTAAAGACTCTGTATCTTGAGTTTAAGCTCGATCTTCGCCATTGAAAGCACGTATATGACGGAAGAGACAAAATGCAGAGCCATGAGTAGGGCAAACAAGCTTCGGTTCCAGATCTCGCCGAGATTTTGCACAATGACGTGGCTTCATTTTTCTGGAACCGAGACATCCAAATCATACCCCCAAATAATACCATCCTTGACATCTTTCTCCCAGCTTTTGCTTCCTCCACTCAGCTCCCACGGAAGTCAAAGGGAGAACAAGCGCTGTGGATCCCAAATCTAGACCGTTCTCACCATTCTCATGGGCCACCTCAGCCCCAGCTCCTGCCTTCTCTAACTGTCAGTGCAGTAGTCCTCTCATCCGTCTCTGCCTCTGCCCTGCACCCCCTGCAGTCTCTTTTCCATGGAGCAGGCAAAGCAGCTCTCTTAAGAAAAGGAGACCATGTCATGCCACTCTCAAAAGCTTCTCATTGGCGCCTTATTTCACTTGGAGCCAAAGCTGCATCTTTGGTCACTCCCTCCTCAGGGCCTTTGCACATGCCATTCCTTCTGTCTGGGAGACTCTCTTCCCTAGATGGCCAAGACTTACTCTCTTGGCTCCAATATAATTTCATCCAAGAAGCTTCATCAACCAGCTTCCCCAAGCAACTTCGTCTCTACTGCCTCAGCACACCCCACACTCCTTTTCCTAAAAGGTTCCTCCATCGCATCTGTAACCCACTCAATGCATTGTGTGTGTGTGTGTGTGTGTGTGTGTGTGTGTGTGTGTGTGTGTGTGT
>NW_006210084.1:1032355-1054500 GCF_000334495.1 Tupaia belangeri chinensis | reverse complement strand
TGTGTGTGTGTGTGTGTGTGTGTGTGTGTGTGTGTGTGTGTGTGTGTGTATTTGCTTGCTATCTGTCTGCCCCACTCAAATGAAAGTTCTACCAGGGCAAGAATTTTCGTCTATTTTATGCACTAGTGTATCCCCAGAATGGCACCTGGTACAACAAATAAAAATCGCCAATCTTCATTAAGTGCTTCTGCTTTTCCAACCCATTGAAAGGAGTACAGGTAGACCCAATCATGAGGAATGCTAAGCAGAGTAGGAGCCATCCTACTTTCTTTGTATCCAATTTCAAATTTCAATAAATCCAGTTAGATTGCTTGAAGTTTCTCTTTTTTCTTTTTTTGGAGAGGATTTTGCTATAGGGCACATATGCTCACCAGAAAGACAGAGTGAGACAGAGAGAAAGAAAGTGAGAAATCACACACACTCCCAGCCCCCAGGCAGGGCATGGCCATGCCACAATTCTTTCTCCTCCATTTTCCTCTTAGGATTTTGGATATGCACACATATATGCCTGGAGTGAGTTTTAAACATGGTCGACTACATGGGAGTCCAGCAACATAGCTGTTATGCTAACTGCTGGTCCCAAGATTGCTTGAAGTTTCTCATCGCAAAATAGCTTTTTAAGTTTCTTTCTTTCTTCCATAGTGAGAGAGACATTCAGAGACAGAGAGACAGGCACTGCCAACAAGGTCTTTTATGTCACCATCACCCCCACTTTAAGCCAGCCTTGGAGAATGGGCACATATGTGCCCCACATGCTTAGGGAAGTCTCTGGATGCAAACCTGGAACCTTCTCATGCTGGTCAGCCTCACAGAGCATCACACTGCTGTACCACTATCCAGCACCCCCAATCATAAAATATATTCTTCTTTAAAAAATTTTATTCATTGGGACCAACAGTTGGCATAATGGCTTTGTTGCTGGACTCCCATGTAGTTGACCGTGGTTCAAGTCCCGGACCCAGTGGCTTAAACTCATGCTGGGCGCATGTGCGTGCATGCCCAAGATCCCAAGGGGAGAATGGAGGAGAAGGAGATTGCAGCATGGCCACCTCCCAGGGGGTGATTTCTCGCTTTCTGTCTCTCTGTCTCTCTCTTGCCTTTCTGGCAAGCGTACGCACCCTATAGCAAAAACCTGTCCAAAAAAAATTTTCTTTTATTCATTGTCATTTTTAAAAAATTTATTTTATTGAAGTTGACCAGAGAGAGACAGAGCTAGAGAAGGAAAGTGAGAAAATGAGCTGCCAGGTCCAGGACTCGAACCATGGTCAGCCATGTGGGAGTCGAGCCGCCTTAACCACCACGCCACCTGCCGGCCCCACAATATATTTTTTTAAATTGCCAGAACATGTATGTACACTTGCCAGAGAGAGGGAGAAAATACTCCTCCCAATGGGACATAGTCATGCTACAATCCCTTCTCCTCCATTTCTCCATCCTGTTGGGATTTGGGACATGCATGCATACATGCCTGATGTGGTCTTTAAGCTGCCAGGGCCGAGATTTAGACTGTAGTTGGCCATGTGGTATCTGACTTCCTTAACCACAAGGCTACAGGGCTGGCCCACAAAATATTTTTGATAAAAAGTTAACACCTGCATCATGCTTACAAGTGTGGCCAGATGCATATAACTAATTACAGATATATCTGAATAAGCTTAATGTTTGCAGACCAGCAGTTAGTGTAATGGCTTTGTCACTGAACTCCCATGTAGTCGACCACGGTTCAAGTCCTGGACCCGGTGGCTTAAACTCACACCGGGTGCGTGTGTGTGTGTGTGCCCAAGATCCCGAGAGGAGAATGGAGGAGAAGGGATTGTGGTGTGGCCAATCCCCCTGGGGGGTGATTTCTCGCTTTCTGTCTCTCTGTCTCTCTCTGTCTTTCTGGTGAGTGCATGCACCCTATAGCAAAAACCTCTCCAAAAAAAAAAAAACCTTTATATTTGCAAACTCAAGTTTTACTACCAGTTGATTCATTCTCTCTGAGTTGTAGGCAATATTTTGCTAACCTGCTGGAGAAGGGCCAGGTGTCAGTTAATCTCTTGATTTTTCTTTCTTTCTGCCAGCTGAACTAACAATAGGTCTCTTTATTTTTGTATGTGACTACCTGTCTGGGTGTTAAAGATAAACCTTGGGGCCAGCACTAAGAGAACCCCCACACAAGTTTCATTTCACATTTTCTAAGTTATTAATGGAAAATTGGCATCCTTATTCATACTGAGTCGCCACAATCCCATGTGTAATTGACACGGCACATCTCAATCCGAACACATTTCAAGTGTGCAGTAGCCACGTGGGCTAATGGGTACCCTATAGGACACCATGGAAGACTCTCTCTTTAAATGCCTTGATGGCCTGTGTTACTAATATTACTATTTATCCAAATAAAACAAAGTTGTTGTTTATTTTTTAATTGTTAGGGAGTACATGTGCTTGAAGAAGAGAAACAGAAAGAGAGGGAGAGAGCTTCCCCCTTCCCTTACCCCCAGTGGGGCAAGGTCACACTGCAATTCCTTTTCCTTCATTTCTCCATCCTGCTGGGATTTGGGGCACACATGCACAGGCACCTGGTGTGTTTTTCAAGCCACTGGGACCAGGATTCAAACTGTGCTTCTCCATGTGGGATTCAGCTCCCTTAACCACTAGGCCATGGGACTGGCTCTATGGTATACCTTTCCTGATCATGAAGCTATATGAAGTAAATGTAACAGGAATAGAAAACTCAATAGTTATTTTATTGCAAACTCTAAACAACAAGGTGCTGCACTTTCGGAGCTGATCATTGAGCAAAAGACTGTGACATTCTTTACTTTCTACTGCAATGAAATTGCCTTCCTTAGTAGAACACATTCAACTCTGCAATTTATCAGTCCTTTGCAAGGATTAAAAATTAAATAAGAGGCCAATAGAGGGTAATGTTTTCTCCCCTTCTCTCTGTCTCTGATGAAGGCACACATCTCTGGAAATTAAAAGAATAGGAAAAAATGAAATGAAGAAAATGAGAAGGAGGTGATTAGATTTTCATACATGACAAATAATGCAAATTCTGAAAACAAACAGACCACCTATGGAATAGAAAAGAATTTTGTTTTAATTGTAAGGCTGCTTCAACCAGTTCTTGTAGCTGACATTGTTTGTTTGTTTGTTTTGTAAAACCAGAAAATGCAAACAAAAAAAAATGAAAGAAGAGATTTATTCAGTGGACAGTACCCTCGTTGGAGCTAAATATGATGCTTACAAGAGGAAATTAGTTTAACCAGATGAGACATAAACAAAAACAATTACAGTTCATAAGCTTAAACTTTGCTTCAGAGAACTACTTGAAATCTTAATCTCTAATGTGGGGCTAACAATCAACAAACACTTATCATTTAAGAAAGCAGGGTTGGAATGGCCAGTGTCTTGCATTCAAACATTCAGTACTAAAAAAAAACAGACCTACTTAGTTTGAAACATATCAATTCTTCCTTGTATCATGCTTTCTTTGATATTAGCTATGTTGTGGGTCAAGAAATGTAGCAAATCCAGAAAAGTATAGGTCTGTTGATACAGCAATTATTTAGACCAACTGAGATTTCGTTGGTCTATATTTGACTAAATCATCATTTTTGTGTAATCAGTTGCATCTTGTCCAGGCTTATGTGGTCACATAGTATACTTGAAGCAAGACGGAATGATTTTATCACTATAGCCAAATGAAAATGGGCCAAATAAATAGGAATTTGTCCAGCGTCAAGGTCCATTTTGAAGGCCTTGAAATACAGAACGTGGTTGAGGACAATAGATTAGCTATCATTTATCTAACACTTACAACCATATTATTTCATTGAATTCCTGCCACATGCCCCTGACGAAAATACCATCATTTTCATTTTACAGATGAGGAACTCTCTCTCAGAAAGGTTAAGTAATTTATCCAAAGTCGCACAACTAATAAAAGGCAGAGCAGGTTTTAAACCATTCTATCATATGTGATTCACTTTATATGCCATTATTCCTAAATGTGTTAAATATGGATTCAAAACATTTAGCCTCAAGCAGTTTGGGTAAGACATGGCAGGCCTATGTTTTATTATGATTCCCATGGTTGTTTCTAGAGTTTTGAGAGTTTAGTGAGATGGAAAATTTAGCCAAGAGGAAATAGGGCTCATTTTCTGCTGTGGGATCAGATTCTGTGGTATTTTGCAGAACTTTCCTAGCTGGGGTTAACTGCATAAGGCAGTGCCCACCCACACAGAGCTGAATACTTTGATGTTTTTGAAAGACAATACACTGTAATAGTGTCTATTATTAAGTCCCTCAGCAGGGTCTGGGGTACCACCCTATAATCAAACACATTAAGATTTCTGTGGTGAAATGTATGAATATTTACCCAAAATGGGAAAAAAGACTATAAGCAGCCTCAAGATAACTGGAGTCAAATTTTGGTAATAAATCACAGATGAAGAAAAATATCTGACTTTTCAAAGCATTTAGATCATGGAATTATGCATCAAGAGTTATGAACCTGGCTCAGTCACAGTGGCACAAGCAGTAGGGCACCAAGGTCCCAAACCAACCTGAACATGGCAGGTGTGGTTGCATGTTTCTACAATCCTAGCTAACTGGGAGGCCAGGCGAGAGGATTGTAAGGGTGATATCCCACCAAAAATACCTATCTCTCAAGGCTGGCAGGTGGCATGGTGGTAAAGGCACTAGGCTCCCACATGGCTGACCATGGTTTGAGTCTTGGGTCTAGCAGCTTGCTCTCTCGCTTTCTCTCTCTTGCTCTCTTTCCTCTTGTCAAATTAAAAAATAATAATGAGGCTGGCGGGTGGCATGGTGGTTAAGGTGTTGAACTCCCACATGGCTGACTGTGGTTCGAGTCCCAGACTTGACAGTTTGCTTTCTCACGTTCCCTTTCTCTCTCTCTTTGTTTCTCTCTGGTCAAATTAAAATAATTATAACAAATGAAATTAAATAGATAAATTATTTTTTTAAATAACATATAATTTAAGTATATATATATATATTTTTTAAAGAATTATTTATTTAATTTTATTTATTATTATTCTTTTTTTAACTTGACCAGAAAGAGAGAGAGAAAGGGAAAGTGAGAAAGCAAGCTGCCAGGTCCGGGACTCAAACCATGGCCAGCCAGCCATGTGGGAATCCAGCATCTCAACCACCATGACACCTGCTAGCCCCTAAATAGATAGGTTCATTTTTTAAAAAATATTTATCTTTCTTCCTCCTCCTGTCTTTCTCTTTTTCTCTCCCTCTTATAAAAAAAAAAAAAAAAGAAAATGAAGAAAAAAAAAACATGGGCCAGCAGGTGGCATAGTGGTTAAGATGCTGAACTCCCACATGGCCAATGGCAGTTCCAGTCTTGGACCTGGCGGCTTGAAGCTCACACCAGGTGTGTGCACCCAAAATCCCAAGAGGAAAATGGAAGAGAAGCAACTGTAGCGTGGTCATCCCCCCTGGGAGGGAGTCATTTCTCACTTTCTCTATCTCTCTGTATCTGGAAAGTACACACACCCTATAGCAAAGATCTCTCTAATAAAAGAAAAAGGGTACCAGCAGGTGGTGTGATGGCAAAGGTGCTGGATTCCCATGTGACCAACCATGGTTTGAGTCCTAGACCCAGCAGCTGGAAAACCACACCACACATGCATGTGTGCATGCTCAAAATCCTAAGAGGAGAATGGAAGAGAAGAGATTACAGAGTGGCCGTCCACCCCAGGGGTTGATTCACTTTCCCTCTTTCTCTCTTCAGCGAACTCACACTGTGATGGCAAAGGTGCTGGATTCCCATGTGACCAACCATGGTTTGAGTCCTAGACCCAGCAGCTGGAAAACCACACCACACATGCATGTGTGCATGCTCAAAATCCTAAGAGGAGAATGGAAGAGAAGAGATTACAGAGTGGCCGTCCACCCCAGGGGTTGATTCACTTTCCCTCTTTCTCTCTTCAGCGAACTCACACACCCTATGGCAAAACCAAAACCAAAACAAACAGGAAAAGAATTGTAGACCTATAACTGACTCGTTTGCTTTTTTAGAAGTAGGTGTCCAGGTGCCGGCAGGTGGCATGGTGGGTAAGGATGCTAGATCTGGTGGCTTGCTTTCTCACTTTTTTTTTTCTTTTTTCCTTTTTTTTTAAATTTATTTTATTTTTTTGTGTATACTTTCAATCATATTGTTTGGCTTACAATGAGACCATTTCGATATGTGCACATTTCTCCCCAGACCCGTTGATCAAAATATCTTCAGCAGATAACACCACACCTCCCCATCCCGTCAATGCTCAACCTCTGTATCCCTTCTCCAAATGTCCTTCGTTAGGACCCACTCCTCCACATACACCTCATCTGACATTCACACCAATCTCTTGTGATTGTTCAACCTCTTCAGATCGCTTTCTCACTTTCTCTCTTGCTCACTCGCTCTGCCTCTCTCTGGTCAAATTTTAAAAATAAATACATAAAGTCAAATAAAATATTTCAAAAAATAAATAAGAAAAAAAGAAATAGGTTTTTGAGTGATCCCAGTCATTTACTCCAGAAAGCTCTTAGTTTGTAACAAGACCACTTCACCGAACATGATTATACAGAAAAAATGTTCCAATTCTCCCCTTTCTCTTTTTAACTATGGAATGCGCTGAGCTTCCATTCTATGGGGTCCCTTCCCCAGCATGTGCAGCTCAGTTATGCACCACTCTCTGTGGAGGTTATGAGAGTGCAGGAAGGACAGACTGTACTCTGCCTTTTACTTTTCTGACGCCTCTCCTCCCAATAAAGCCTATTTTATATTTATATCTCTGATGCCAGTGGCATGTGTGTCTATGACCCCTCTGCACAAGATTGTAAAACCACTTGGCTAAAAAGAACTGTAAAATGATCTGGTCTAATTCCCTGTACTAGCAACCTTCAAGATGCCCTAATGGTTGCTACCACCTTAACATCCTAGTATAGTCCCTTCCACGTTGTACCAATGTCAGTTCCTGTGACCCACAGAATGCAGGAGAAATCATGATATATCACTTCCGAGGTCAGGTTATATAAAAGATACCATCTGTGTTCTTGTTTTCTTTCCCTCTCCTTTCTCTTCACGTTCTCCTCTCTTTCTCCACTAGCTCTGGTGGAAGTTAAGGGTTCATGTCAAGAGAACATTTAGGGGCCTGTAAATGGTATAGTGGTTAAGGACGCTGGACTCCCACATGGTCGACCTCAGTTTGAGTCCCAGACTTGGCGGCTTGCTTTCGCTCTTTCTCTCTGTCTCTCTCTCTCTCTCATTGTGTCCCTTTCTGGTCAAATTAAAATAAATAAATAAAGTTAAAAAATAATTCTTTTAAAAAAAGAGAGAGAACCTTTAAGCAACCCTTTTCAGGATCCACATGATGAGGAGCTGAACCCTCCTGCCATGTCAGTGCCCTGTCTTGGGAGGAGGTCCTCCAGCTCCAGTCAAGCCTTCAGATGAATGCAGCCCTGGCCGATGTCATAACTGCAGTCTCATAGGAGACCCAAGGCAAATCTCTCAGCTAAAGTGCTCCCCAATTCCCAATCCACAAAAACTGAGATACTAAATGTTTGTTGTGTTAAGCCACTAAGTTGTGAGAGCATTTGTCACACAGCAATACATGACTAAGGTACTCCCCACTTCACACACGAGGAGACTAGATCTTAGAAATACAAGCTGCTCCAGGCTCCTCTAAGTCGTATGATTCCCAGGGCAAGCTCTGTTCATTCTGCTTATGTGCATTGGGCAGGAGGCCTTTTCACTTTTTATCATCCTGGAGGCCATTTCCCAGAATCTTCTGTTTTGTCACAAAGAAACCAGAAGCCCCTGGAAAATCCAGCCAACAACTCAGCTGTGAAGAGGAAAACTTGGCACAGATGTCTTGGTTCTGGAGATAGTCTGCCCACTTGCTAAATTTCTCAAAATAGCCCTGTTTTGTGGGTTTGTTTTTCAGGGGATGGTATTTGATTTTTCCCACAAAGGTGAAACTTTCTAAATTGCAGTTATTAAGTCAGGAAAAATGAGAAAGTGTTGAGTTCCTTTCTTTGCCTGGAGTTAAAGAACAGGTTCTTAATAACATGTCCAGGGTCTCAGGGGTTTTATTGTAGCATTGACCCTGGCCTGCTTGGGAGTTTGCATCAGAATCCTAAGCTGCAGCTGTCTCCCTGGTTATATTACTTGATGAATGATTCCATTCCCTCCTGTGACGCTGAGTGTCTTCTCTCACCAGCTGCAGTTTACATACAGGATGCATTTCCTGTCTGAAGCCCCCATCTGCCTCTCATATCTCCATATGCCATCTGCTTATGTGTTTTAGGTGCAGATGGCAACATTAGTCATGTAATTTATCACATGGGAGAATTCACAGGCTGGCTATTTTATTTCAATTTAGATATTAATTTCTACCTTTGCCAGTGGTAGAAAACTTCAAAAACATCCATGAGAATTGTAGGTAAAATATCTACCCCCACTTAGTTTTACTGGATTCTTCCTTGTAAGGTTGAAATGAGGCATGACACACCCAAAAGTAAGAGAAAAATGCACAAATCTAGAATGGTATATTTATTGCAACAATGGCCCTAATTCTTCACCCCGTCACTCTTTGGCCTGTGACTTTGCAGTACGTTTTTCTAAATAGGCAGCTGCTATTTTCCGTTCCTGGAGTCGAGGCTGGCTTTGTGACTCGCTTTGGCCAACAGAATGTGGCAAAAGTGACTTTGTGCCAGTTCTAAGCCTTGGCCTCAAAGCATCTTAGAGCTTCCATTCCCTTTCATGGAACCCCGCGCCCACTGTGTGAACATGCCCAGGCCAGCCAGTCATCAGCCATATGAGGACACCCGACAAAGAACAGCAGAGCCACCAACCTGACCTACATCTAACCGCAAATGTGTGCATAAGCACAGTGAAAATAAAGAACTGTCCAGTCATCCTGTAGACTCATGAGTAATCATAAATGGTTGGGTTTTATGCCACTGAGTTTTGGGGTGATTTGTTATCCAGCATTATTGATAGAGATAGAAAACTGGCACACATAGGCCAGTTCTACAACTTTTAAGTTTATGGGGCCAGCATGTGGTGTCATAAAGTGCTAGACTCCCACGTGGCTGACCATGATTCGAGTCCTGGACCTGATGATTTGAAACACGCCAGGCATGTGTGATTGCGTGCCCCAAATCCCAAGAGGAGAGTGGAGGAGAGGGGGTTGTGGTGTGGCCACCCCTCCCCAGGAAGTGATTTCTTGCTTTCTGTCTCTCTGTCAGTCTCTGTCTCTCTGGAGGGTACACGCACCCTATGGGAAAAAAAATCTCTCTAAAAAAAAATAATGTTATTTCTTCCATGAGAGAGAGTGACAGAGAAAGAGAGAGAGATAGGGACTCCCAACAGAGTCCTCCACTGTGATCCATTGCCAGCTTCAGTCAGCCAGGATCATGGGTACACATGCTCAGTGGGTACAGGGACACAGAGAGATGCAAACCTGGCAACTTCCCATGTGGCTTTGCCATCATGGTGCATTACCACTGTGCCCCTGTGGCTGGCTGAGGCCAGTTTGTTTGTATTGTGTGACATGCTTAGGCCCCAAGCAGGCACTTTTCATGTCCTGGCTGAAGGGTCTAAGCGTGGCTGTCTGAGATCCCAATAAAAAGAAAGGCGTTGGGTGCCACCCATCAGGATGCAGACTCCCAGGTAATCGCCCTGCTTTCGGCACAATACCACCACCCTTGGCTGGGTTTTGCTTCTTACTTCCAGAGTCCAATCCCACTGAGATTTAACATTTTAAGGGGAAAAACTTCCTGACCTCTGCTCACTTTCAGCTGCACCCACCTCTCTCCCATTTCCAGAGGTGCCTGGTGACTCAGTTTCAGCTCTTCCTGCCACCAGGCTGGAGTTCTCCAGCCGGATGAAGCAGAGCAAACTCTCATGCTTCCCTCCCAGAAGGAACTGAACAGCTGCACAAGATTAGGGAGGGGAGAGGCTGTGCCAGCCTGGTTTCTCAAGGTCATGGGTGAGGATAACCCGCAGGGCAAAAGAGGATTAATTAAAGCAATATAAGGAGAAATAGCCATCCAAGAGATATTTAGAGTATTTAAATTTAGCTTCAGCAGCATCTTCAGTGACTAGCAGGAAAATGCTAAATTGACATCAATGAACAAGGACCTGCTTTGATGAAGCCTCCCCTCCTGTCTTCCTGATTCTTTAATTTTCTTTTTCCTTTATTCGTGATGGGATGCATGCACACACATAGGGGGTAGTACCCTCCATGAAGTCTGGTCATGCTGTGACCCCTCCCTCCAGTCTTCCATCCTGTCCAATCTTGGGCACTCACACTTATACCTGGTGTGTTTCAGATCCAGTGAGCTGGAGATTTGAACCCCAGTCGCCCTGTGGGATTCACATTACTGCTGCACCAAGAACTATCCCCGTCTTCTCACTTAAACACAAAGGCCTAAGGTTCACGGCCCAGGAGGTTTTTGCTTTAGGGCACGTGCGCTCGCCAGAAGGACAGAGAGACAGAAAGTGAGAAATCACCCCCCAGGGGGGATGGTCAAGCTGCAATCCTTTCTCCTGCATTCTCCTCTCAGGATCTTGGGCACGCACGCACACGCGCCTGGTGTGAGTTTAAGTCACAGGGTCCGGGACTCGAACCACGGTCGACTACATGGGAGTCCAGCTATGTAACTAAACTATTGATGTGAATTTGGGGGCCTGAGTTTTTCTAAAAATTAGGTTTCATATCGTTGTCCATGGTTCAGCCCTGTGTGGGAGCTATCACTTGCTTAGTATTTTTATTTCAATTTAGATATTAAGTGCTATTCTTGTTTGTCTCAGTTTTTCTTCAAAACTGTTTCCTGGGTCCTGTGCTGAAAAATAACCAAGCAAACAAAATAACAGAAACGTTCAGCATCACTGCAAAGTATACACGATTCCCTAACTCTCTTTTCCTTGTTGGTTCCTCAGATAATCATTTTAAAGTAAATGCTATCACAGGAAGAGGAAAATATACCCCGCATTAAGAGGATCAGACCAGATCATGCAAATACCAATCAAGGGAAACACTTGCTGCTCCAGGTCTATTACACAATGTCATGACCGTCAGTGCATTCTTGACACCCTATAGTTTGTTTTTTTTTTAAATGGAATTATTTATTTATTTAATTCCATGTGTTGTTGTTATTATTTTATTTGACCAGACAGAGACACAGAGAGAAAGGGAAAGCGAGAAAGTGAGCCACCAGGTCTGTGACTCGAACCGCAATTGGCCACGTGCGAATCCAGTGCCTTTATCCACCACATCACCTGCCGGTCCCTAACACCCGATAGCTTTTCATTTCATTGTCCCAGGGTGCTGCAGTCTGTCAGGACTGTTTCCCTACCCACTCTTGCCCCTCACAGTCTTCTGACCTCAGTGCAGTGTCTGTGGTGAGTACATAGAAACACCGTCCTGCTCAATTGGCTTTCGCACACAGGCCGAATACTCCCTTGCTTCCTCATGATCCGTGTCGATCTGGTTCCTCCCTCAGCTCCTCTATTGTCCTTGTAAATTCTAAGCCCATTTCAGAATTAGTCAGCTACTGCATTATCTATTTGGTAGTTTTCCTTTTATTAAAGATGAAGAAGGGGTGGTTTAATCAAATGTTTCAAGGTTAGAGGTGGTTAAAATGTTTATGCTAGGCCAGCAAGTGGTGTGGTGGTTAAGGCACTGGATCCCACATGGCTGACTCTGTGGTTCAAGTCCTGGATCAGGTGGCCTGAAAAACATGCCAGGCATTATGTGTGTGCATGCTCAAAATCCCAAGAGGAGAATGGAGAAGGGATTGCGGCATGGCCCTCCCTCCACAGGGGGTGATTTTCACTTTCTCTCTCTCTGTCTCTCTCTGACAAGTGCACATACTCTATGGTTAAAAATAAAATTAAAAAAAAAACCTTAAGCTGCAATTATATAAAATATCCTAGACAGCTCCCTAGATTTACTCAGAGGAATAGATATAACACTTAAAACTCAGGGCTTGTGAAACTGCACACAGAGCAAACCAGGGGAGAAATAGGAAAAAAAAAAATGAGGCAGGCACCATTCCAAAGATGAAAAAAAATTTGACTCTAAACTTTCTGATGGCCCACTCAGAAAGGGAAAATATAGTCAAGGGTGTGATTCATGTTGTCTAAGAAATAAACCCTGCCAGTAATCGTGAGGAAGTAAAGCTTCTCCTAGCACCTAGAACTAAAAGAACATTCATTCCCATGCAGATCTCATGAGGCACATCTTTAACACTTCTAGAATAGACACGATCGCTGCTGTGATGGGGTGTTTATTAAAAGATGTCCCCATCTGAAGCTAACAAAGGCAAGTATCAGATCACTTCCTGGAAAAAAGCAATTTTTCATGGGGGCCTACAACAATGAGACTAAATGGTCAGGTCTCCAGTGGTCCACCAGGAATAAGATGTGCAGTGTCCAGAGACAAATACCAGCGTGTTCTTCTTTTTTCTTTTTCTTTTTTTAGTTTAGTTTTGTTTTGTTTTGTTTTTGCCATAGGGTGTGTGCATTTGCCAGAGAGAGACAGAGAGATGGTGAGAGGGAAAGCGAAAAATCACCCCTCGGGACCAGCAGGTAGCATAATGGCTATCTTGCTGGACTCCCATGTAGTTGACCGTGGTTCGCATCCCAGACCCAGTGGCTCAAAACTCATGCTGGGCTTGTGTACGTGTGTGCCCAAGATCCTGAGAGGAGAATGGAGGAGAAGGGATTATGGCGTGGCCATCCCCCCTGGGGGGTGATTTCCTGCTTTCTGTTTCTGTGTCTCTGTCTGGTGAGCGCACACGCCATATGGCAAAAACCAAAAAAAAAAAATTTAAAAAAAAATTTAAAAGAAAAATCGCCCCTCTGGGGGGATGCCTACACCGCAATTCCCTCTGCCCCATTCTCCTCTTGGGATTTTGGGAATGTTCGAAACATACACCTAGCATGATTCTCAAGCCACCAGGTCCTGGACTTGAACTGTGGCTGTTCATGTGATAGTCCAGCACTTTAACCACCATGGCACCTGCTGGCCCCAGCAGCACATTCTTAAAATAAACTTCCATTAAGATGACTTATTGGGGCTGGCAGGTGGCATGGTGGTTAGAGGCACTGGACTCCCACATGGCTGACCTTGGTTCTAGTCCCAGACCTGACAGCTTGCTTTCTTACTCCCACCACCTCGCTCTGTCGCTCTCTGGTTAAATTAAAAATGAATAAATAAATAATGTTAAAATAGTTTAAAAATTCCTTAAAAAAAAAAGATGACTTGTCTGGGGGTCAGCAGGGGGGTGTGGTGGTTAAGGCACTGGACCCCCCCATTTTCAACCGCAATTCAAGTCTTAGACCTGGTGGCTTGCTTTCTCTCTCTCTCTCTGTGGTCCCAGCCTGTGCCCTATAGCAAATTTTAAATAATAATAATAAATAATTCTTTTTAAAAATCACTTCTCTTAGAAGAGGTTTTGTTTTGTTGATTTTTGTCTTTTGTTTTTCTTTTACGAGAAAGAAAGAGTGAGAAAGGAGAGAAATGAAAGGTAGGAATTTTCGACGGGATATCTCTGCGTCACCATCCTGCTGCACTGGCCTCTCAGTTATCTAGGATCACAGGCTCACTTGCGCCTGCTGTGTTCAGGTTGACCCAGGAACCAAACCAGGCTTCCCATATGGCTATCTGCATGCTACTATGGCTGGGCCAATCGATAGTTTTAATTTTTCCTCATAATGTTTTTGAGCCGGAAATACCAGTAGACAGTTCTGTAAAAGCTAAATACAGGAAATTCACTTAATTTGTAATGTGAGACTTATAAGTTTGTTGAAAAGAGCATCGAAACATTAGGAGCTAGCTTTTACAGTGTTTCCTTTGACAAACAATTCTTTTTTTGTTTGTTTTAAATTTTACCAGAGGGCACATGCACTTGCTAGAGAAAGAGGAGGGGAGAGAGAAAGGGGAAGTGAGAAAGCACACCCCCCATAGGAAGTGGGATTTGAGTACACACGCACATGTGCCTGGTGTGACTCAAACCACAGGGTTGGTCATGTGAGATCCAGTCACCTTAACTACTGCACCGCCTGCTGGCCCAAGAGAAGATTCTTTTAAAATATGGTTTTGTCTGTTAAATCTTTTTTTTAAAAAAAAGAATTATTTAATTTTATTTTATTTATTCATTCATTTATTTTTTAATTTGACCAGAGAGAGACAGAGAGAGAGGGAAAGTGAGAAAGCAAGCCACTAAGTCTAGGACTTGAACCATGGTCAGCCATGTTGGAGTGTCCAGCGCCTTAACCACCATGCCACCTGCTGGCCCCTTGTCTGTTAAGCCTTAAAGGATGGAAAAAATAACCGTAAGGCTCTTCTCAACCCTGTGATATGGTGATTGGGATTATTCCTTTCCATTGTGCTGGAAACATTGAGACAATTTCATATGAATCTTGACTCCTGCACTGGGTCACGTAGGAAGAGGAAAAGGAAACATATTAATGCTAGAAAACTTGGCTGCTAGCCGACCTGGAGGTACCTTTCAAATGAGGACTGAGGTTCCTTAAGCCCGGAATCCAACTTGCAACCATCTGTCTGAGGTTCTGTGGGAACCAAACATTCCAGAGCCCAGGGAGATGGGAGAGCATCTCGGGAATAGACTCTTTACTGAGTGTTTCCATTCCATGATGGAGATTCCCTAGGGCTCCTTTTCCTCATGATTTGAAGGCTGTGGGAGGAGCTTAATAAGCACCTTTGGAGTTCAAACTTGGACATACAGTGGCCCTTTCCCACAGTAGAGCTAACCCTTGGAATGAGATCTTTGAACATTCCACAGTCTTCTCCAGAGACCGAATGACTCAAAATAAATGCAATAGATCTCTCTAATGACCACATTGAATCCACCAATTATTTCCAACCTCAACAAAACCACACTGCATATTACACTTACACCAGCCATTTTGACTTGTTAAGAGGAAACCATCTATCTCCTAGCTCTCTTGCCTAGAATATACCTATATAAGATTGAATTACTATCTAGTCAAGGAAACCTTCAAAATTATAGGTGGAGGACCAGCCTTGTAACCTAGTGGTTAAGGGAGCCAGTTCCCACATGGCCAGCCATGGTTCAAATCTCAGCCCAGCAGCTGGCACATGTGCATGCATGCCCAAAATCCCAACAAGAAGGAAAAAATGAAGAGAAGGAATTACAGTGTGACTGTGCCCCTTTCAGGGAGAGGTGCTTTCTCTCTTTCTCTCTCTCGTTCTCTCTCTCTCTCTCTCTCTCTGTTGTTCTCTGGCAAGCTTATGCACTCTCTGGCAATTAAAAAATTATGGTTGAGATGTGACATATGAGTCTTGAAGTAATGTGGAAATATGGGCTGTCCAAATGCCAATGGAAGAACTTGCTGAGAATGTTCTCCCCATATGCCCAACCCCACATTGTTCATCCATGCCAGGAATATCTTTGAGGGGAACCTAATTGTCATGAGTCCTAGTCTTCAGAAGCAGAGGCTGAGATGAAGCTCCTGGGCAAGTAATTTACTGGGGGCCATTTCCAGGAGAAATCTGTATGGGAATAAGGAAAGTAGGATTGGGAGACCACAAGGATGTGGCTTCCGGAAGTCTCTGCTCTCTGCCTGACCCCACGGGGAGCTCTGGAGCATAAACCAGATAGCAGATCTGTCCCATTTTGAGACAAGGAAGTGTAGGGAGGGGCTGATAATCACCTTTAACTGTCTTAGATCTGAAGTGTGATTCTAGACTTTCTCTAAGTATCAAACCCATACAAGGCAGATTAATGAGAAAAGCATACAAGTGTTATTAGATTTACATGCACATGGAGATCTCCACAAGAGTGTAAAGTCCAAAGAAGTGGCCAAAGTCAGTGGTTTGTTTTGTTTTTCTAAGGTTTTTGCCATAGGGCACACGTGTTTCCCAGAGAGAAACAGACAGTAAGAAGGAAAGTGAGAAATCATCCCTCAGCAGGATGGCCATGCTGCAACCCCTTCTCCTCTATTTTCTTCCTGGGATTTTGGGAATTCATGCATACATGCCCAGAGTGATTTTCAAGCCAACTCCTGAACTCGAACCATGATTGGTCATGTAGGAGTCTAGCATCTTAACCACTATGCCACCTGCTGGCCCCAGAAGCCAGTGCTTTTATACTCTGTAGACAAAGAGGAATAAGCTTGTGAAGAAATTAGAGATTAGAAGACAAAGAGATCTCCATGCTAGAATAGTAAATTCTTAAGGAAGTACCAAGAGATCTATAGGGGAATATGAAGCCTAGTGGAAGAGTTACCGCAGTTTTTTTAATTCAAGTTCATTGCAGCCTCAATTATCAGTCTTCCGGTGATAAAGGCTATTTTCTCATCCTGGTCTGGGAATACATCCCTCCCAGAGGAATCTTTATGGCTTGTTGCATGTAGGAAAAAAACAAGTCAAATAACCTTTCCTGCAGCTGCAGTTCCTATGTGCATTCAGTTTGAAATAATCAAAATACAAGTTTGGCATACTTTGGGATTGTAGGTCTATAGCTCCATTAGGAGCTTTGGTAACCTGTACTCAGTAATCACTGGCTCCCAGGCACTTTGCATATGGAGAGTGAGTGGACCCCACTCTCAGTGGAGGAAGTTTCCATAGCTTAAGAATGTCCTCAAAAGCAAGTTTTAGGGGGGTTGGCAAGTGGTGTAGTGGTTAAGGGCGCTGGACTCCCACATGGCCGACTGCGGTTCGAGTCCTGGACCTAGTGGCTTGCTTTCTCACTTTCTTTCTCGCTCACTCTCTTACTGTGTTTCTCTAAAATTAAAATAAGTAAGTGAATGAATAATGGTAGATAAATAATTCTTAGAAAAAAAAATTTTTTAAAGCAAGTTTTAAGTATGATCTCTTAGCTACAGCACCTGTGGGAGCTTAGTAAAAGGGATCCCAGGGCATCAGGTAAGACACTAGTAGTAGCTGTAAACCCAGCACTTCTCAAACTGTGTGAACACCACCCTCGGGTGCACTTAGTAAACACAACCCCACAGTCAACCTCACACTGTGGGGTTGCACTTCAACCCCACAGTCTCTAATTCAGAAAGTCTGGGATAAGGCCTAAGAACTTGCATTTATAGGTGATATTGATGCTGCTGGTACAGGAACCATGCTTTGAGAACCATGATACAAAGCTAATCATTTCCCTTTTTTCCTTCCTTCCTTCCTTCCTTCCAATGGACAGAGTACGTGCATTTGCCAGAGAGAGAAAGACAGAGAGAGAGAGAGAGAGAGGGAAAGGGGAGAAGACAAGAGCACCCTGTAATGGGGCATGGTCATGCCATAGTCTCTCTTCCTCCAGTTCTCCATCCTATTGAGATTTGGGGCACACACATACACACACCCTATGTGTTTTTATTCTAGCTACCAGGCCAAGATTCAGCCATGTTGGATCTGATGCCCTAAACCAATAGACTGTGAGACCGGCCTGCAAAACTAATATTTTAAAAAGGCAGTTAAGGGCCAGCTTCTAGCTTGGTGGTTAGGGAAGCTGGATCCCACATGGTCAATTGCATGGTTAGAGTCCTGGACCTGGTGGGTGCCTTCTCACTTCCTCTTTCTCTCTTTCTCTCTAGCAAACCCATATGCCCTATGACAAAAAAATAATAAATAAATAAATAAATAAAGGCAGACCAGCATCTTTGGAAAGCTAGACAATAGATATCTTCACTTTCTGGGTATTTATACATCAACATATTTTAAAAACTTAAGGAAAGTTGACTTATCACAAAGGAAGACAGACTAATTTTATAAGGCAATTGGCTCAACTAAACAATAAATTGCTTTCTTTTTTTTAGAATTCTTTAATTTCATTCATTGTAATTATTATTATTATTATTTTTAAGTTGACCAGGGAGAGACAGAACAAGAGAAGGAAAGTGAGAAAGCAAGCCACCAGGTCCAGGACTTGAACCACAGTTGGCCATGTGGGAGTCCAGCATCCTAACCACCACTCCATCTGCCGGCCCCAATAGTTGCTTTCTTCTTATCCTCTCTACTAATCCCAGCTCTTACAAGAGAACTTCAATAAAGACTGGAATGAATATACCATTTCTCCTGCAGATAAAACCCTTAACAGTTGAGTTACTGGGTGGAAATAGTTCTGGATAGAGTGTTAGGAGACCCGGGTTCTAGTTCCTAACCTCCTCTGAACAGCTATTTGATCACTAGCAAGTAGCATCAACCTACTACACTTCAATTTCTTTAACTATCTGTGGGTAATCTTCAAGACATCCACAGAAAATATGTATTATTGTAGAAACTGTACATGGATTTTAATTTATGTTTTTGCACCAAAACAAGCTCATACTTTATTTCTGGTTTTCCATGAACTTCTTAAAGTCTCCTCTTAAGGTGGAGATCTTACAGGTCACTTCCAGCCCTGAGTTATTCTACCAGTTCCACCAATATTTAGTTCTGGGACCCTGAGCAAGCCACCTGGGTGCAGGCCTTAATTTTCCAATCTGTTAAATGGGTATGGTGCACTCAGTGATCTTTCCAGCATTTCCACCTAGTTATCTTTGAATGTTCTACCTGGAACATGTTGACAAACCAGAACATGAATGCCAGCTGAAAAGAACCAGAGAAAAGTAGCAGTATCTGAAAACACTTGTTTGAGTTTCCTTTATGTTATGAAAAGAGGAAGCAAAAGGTCATTGCTCTCGTGTTGGACACCCTCTGTCATTTGTTATGATTACAGTTCCTGGAATCTTTCAAATTGGGATCATTAATTGCCAAGCCGACCTGCAGGGCCTGACAGATCATAAGACCAGGGCACTCTTCATAAATTTCAAGGCTTTATTTTAATCCTCTGGGACTCCACATGGAAATCCATAATGGTTTCTTCAAAGTGGTGTGGTCTATTGTCTGCTTGTGTACTCAGGATTCCCTAATGAGAGGATTAGCAGCATAATGCACCATATCACATAAATGGAGGCACTCCTGTTTAAAAATTGATAAACTGAGTAATTGAGAAAGAACACTGCAGTGAAGGTCCTCATGAAACAGAAACTACTGTTCTTCCAGTCACTTTATTCTTTATACTGACTGAGGAAAGTCATGCAACATGCATAGACTGCAGACTTTCCTCTTATTCAGTTGGATCTCAGTCGGTTGGGGTGTGTGTGTGTGTGTGTGTGTGGTATGTGTGTATTAGGGGGAAAATAGTGAAAGACAGTAAATGTCTATTATGTGCTCTGTAAAAATATCCATGTGCAAACCATGACAAAGGAAAAGAAAACAGAGTAATAAGGGTGAGGAGTGCTGGAGCAGGGTTGGAGAGAGGGTAGGGAAATGGGGGTTAGCATACAAGGGCAAGGTGGGAAGGAGTTGCTCTCTTACATCCGAATGTTAAACAGAGCTCTCAGTAAGGTGAACTTTGAGAAGAGCTTTGGAAGCAGTGAGGGGTGATCTCTTTGGCTGTAAAGAGGGACGGTGTTCTAGACAGAAGGGACAGCAGTACATAGCCAGTGAGTACTAAGGAAACAGCAAGGAGACCTACAGATGCAGCCAGTGAGCCAGGGAGATGGGGCATGAGAGGACTTTGGAGCGGATGGTGGGGAGGAAGGAAGGAAAAACATGTCTTCACTTTGAGTGAGATAGGAGCCCCTAGAGAATTTTGAGCACAAGAGTGACATGATATGATGTTGCTTTTGAAAGGATTCTTCTGGCTGTATGTGGAGAATGCACTATAGCATGGAAAGAGGGAAAACAGGAGGCCTGCCAGAGAAGAAACAAGAATCTATCTAGTTTAATATGATGTGATTTAACTGACTATTGCCCTTAGAGGTAAAGAGAAGTGTCCAAGACGTGTCATACTTTGAAGGTTGAGTGGGCAGAATTTGCTAATAATCAGGATATAGGATGTGAGGGAAAGAAAAATAAATCAAAGATGGATCCAATGTATTTGGTCTGAGCTCCTAGAAGAATGAAGCTGCCATTTGTTGAGATGCAGAAAACTGAGAGGGCTGAGCATGTAAAGGATAGGATAGAAAACAAGGGAATGGTTGAGAATGTTCTAAGTTTGAGATGTCTTTTAGACACCAATGGGGAGATGTCATGAAGGCAGTTGAACATATGAATCCAGAAAAGAGGTATGAGCTGGAGACACGATATTGGGTGGCATCAATTAAATACTCCATTCTTTCTAAACAACCACCTAATCTAAGCTCTAATCATAAATGACATATTCCAGCCAAGAAGATCTAGATTTATAATAATTTTTTAACATTAAGACAATCTGTAAACAAGTAAACTGTAAAAGCATGATGGTTTTAAATAAAAGTGGTATTTTTTAAAAAACTGTGAATACAATTTTGCAGCCAGGAGAATTTATCCCAACAGTATTCTGAGAATCAAATTAAACAGTCGGTCAGGGACTAATGGCTATGTCACTAGACTCCCATGTAGTCCACTGCGGTTCAAGTCCCAGACCCAGTGGCTTAAACTCACGCCAGGTGCATGTGAGGGTATGCCCGAGATCCCAAGAGGAGCATGGAGGAGAAGGAATTGCAGTGTGGCTGTCCCCCCTGGGGGGTGATTTCTTGCTTTCTGTCTCTGCCTCTCTCTGTCTTTCTGGCAAGCACATGTGCCCTATAGCAAAAAAAAAAAAAAACAACTCTCAAAGAAACCCCCCAAAACCCCAAAACAACAGTTGGTCAACTAGACCCAGAAATACTAGCCCCCCCTCAATCCATACTTTCATAACTGTGTGTAAGAAAGTGTCAGCTTGGGACCAGCAGTTAGCATAATGGCTATGTCGCTGGACTCCCATGTAGTCAACCGCGGTTCACGTCCTGGACCCGGTGGCTTAAAACTCACACCGGGCGCGTGTGCATGCGTGCCCAAGATCCCAAGAGGAGAATGGAGGATAAGGGATTGTGGCGTGGCCATCCCCCCTGGGGGGTGATTTTTCGCTTTCTGTCTCTCTGTCTCTCTCTGTCTGGCGAGTGCACTGCACACGCCATATAGCAAAAACCCTCAAAAAAAAAAAAAGTATCAGCTCGAACTTCATCAAGATAAAAAAAATGTTTGTACATCAAAGGACATTTATCAAGAAAGTGAAAAGACAACTTACAGATGTAAGAAAATATTTGTAAGTCATATATTTGTTAATGGTCTAGTACCCAGAATATACAAAGGACTCTCATAACTGGCAAAAAAAAAAAAACCAAAAAAAACAAAAAAAAAACAGCTTTTAAAAAATGGACAAGTGACCTGAATAGGCATTTTTCCCCAAATAAACAAATAGCAACCAGCACTTGAAATGATGCTCGATATCATTAGTCATTAGGAAAATACAAATCAAAATTATAAGGGGATACAACTTCAAATGCAATGGGATAACTATAAACAAAAAAAATGGAAAATAATGGTGAGTCTGTGTAGAAATTTGAACCCTTGTGGAGTGTAGAATGGTACAGCCACTATGGAAAATAGTTTAATAGTTCCCCAAAAAGGTAAACAGAATTAGCCAAGGACCTAGGAGTTCCACTCCTAGGTATATACCCAAGAGAATGAAAAACAAGGACTCTCAAGGTACTTGTACCCTGATGTTTATAATAGCACCATTCACAATATCCAAAAGGTAGAAACAATCCAGATGTGCATCAGCAGACGGATAAACACATGTGTATATACATATGAGTATTACTGAGCCATAAAAGCAATGCATTTCTGATACATTATACAGCATGGATGAGCCTTATACTAAGTGAAAGAAGCCAGGCACAAAACATTACACACACTATGATTCTGTTTATCAAATGATCCAAAATAGGTAAATTCAGAGAGATGGGAAGCAGAAAGGTGATTGTCACGGAGTGGAGGATAGAGAATAGGGAGTGACTACTTAGTATGTATAAGGGTTTCTTTTCAGGGTGTGAAAATATTTTGGAACTAGATTGAGGAGATGGTTGTACAACATTGTGAATATACTAAAAGCCACTGAACTGTTCACTTTAAAAACACTTAATTTTACATTATGTGAATTTCATCTCAGTAAGAAACAGGATCAGTGAAAGAAAAAGCTTTAAAAAGCAAATGTCGGGAACCAGCAGTTAGCATAATGGCTATGTCGCTGGACTCCCACGTAGTCGACCGCGGTTCGCGGCCCAGACCCGG
>NW_006210084.1:1011233-1031945 GCF_000334495.1 Tupaia belangeri chinensis | reverse complement strand
TCCCCCTGTCCCTCTCTGGCCAAATTGAAAGGAAGGAAGGAATGAAGGAAGAAAGGAAGGAAAATAAAATAATTCTTAAAAAAAAAAAAGAGCAAATGTCAGAGGAAAAACCTGCCTCTGTGGCAAGAAGATATTCTTTCATAAGTCCTCATGAATTAACCTTGGGCACCTCTGATAGGTGCTAAGTCAACAGAACAATCTCCTTTATATCAGGAAGACCAACGCTTTCCAAAAAAGAGCAAGCACCAAAAAAGTTGATTGTTTGCCTTATTTACATCTATTGCATTTATATATTCCTTTGCTTACAATGGTCCGAGTGTTTTGAAAATAACTTCTAACCAACTAAACAGCATAGCCACATTCCTTGTTTAACAGAAGAAAAAATAAAGGAGACTGAAAGGCAGAACTGAGCAAACTGTGTCTTTGCAAGCACAGACTGTACAGGGAGGGACATGGATGCTATTTTCAGACTCATGTGGGTGTGAGGATAACAGGCCTCTGGAAACAGCTGTTTAACAACAGAATGTGCGAAGTCTCCCAGGACTCAGAGACCCACCCTCTACAGTGAACCAAGGGAAAGTTCACTGTAGTTAGGGGAATACAATGCATTTTTAAAAATCTAAAATAGGGATTCAACACTGGGGTTTGAATGAGGTGCAGTATTTAGCAAGACTTTGCTTTCTCTGTTGAAAAGAAAGACTCCAGGAAACTGAAAAGCCAAACCAGAAACAGACATGGTGTACTTTCTGGAAGAATAACTACCCTCAAAGTCACTTCTGCAGGGATCCAACCTCCCTCTGGGGACTTGACAAACGGCCTGCTTCTGGAAGGAAACAGGCTTGGGTGGAGGGACTGTTGATCCCTGTGCACTTTTGTTTCAGGATCCAGCATTCAGTACAAACTCTGTTACAATGAAGAAAAAAAGATGGTTTGAAGTCTGAACTTGCTTTCATTTTTGTATTATTAAATCTTGATATCTACTTTTCAAAACTTGTCCCACACATTAGAAAGTAAAACCAACCTTTTTCCACTCAGCTACAGAGAACACACTAAAAATAGGACCCAAATGGTGGATCATTAAAAGCTGGGTGACAAGTTGAACCATATCTTCTCATTTTTCCTATAAAACCCTGTGTCCTAAACATAATAAGAGTAAGGAAGAAGTCTTATAATTTAAAGTATAATTACTTTATGAGTGCTATATCTTTAGCCAGCTGGTCAACATTTTTAGTGTTTACTTATTCTACCATTCATCCAACAAATATGTAGTTATTGCTTACAGAATGTTAGGCATCATTTAGGTGTGAGAAAACAGTGATAAAGACACCTGACTCAGGGAACAGGCAATAAACAGAGGAACATAGCCACCAATTTACCTCGTTGAGGGCTGAGACAGAGAGGGACATTTTTCATTACTTTAAGGTCTCCTTTCCCAATCCTTATTTTCTATTCTAAAATTAAACTCTACTCAGGGATTAGACAGTGACACAGCAGTAATGCAATGCTCTGTGAGGTTGAGAAGGTCCCTGGTTCGTGTCCTGGGACCACTCTGAGCATGCTTAGGCATGTGTGTGCCCGTGAGCTGGACTAGCTGAAGCTGGGAGTGGATCACAGCATTGGAGACTCCATTAGGGGTGCTATCTCTTTCTCTTGCTCATTAGAGAAAAACCAAAATTTTAAAACTAAAATTCAATTCTTTCCATGATTAAATACAATACGAGTACTCCCTAGAAACATAGCTCCAGAAAATCATCAGAAGAAAGTAGTCTAATCACACATTCCCCAAAGTCAGGATAATTCAAAGTTAAATAATGGCAGTGGTCCAGGCTGGAATAGATTTCATGCCTTCAGGTCCTTCCCATGGTTCACAAGTTCCCCACTTTGGGTCTCCTATAAACTAGAACAAGAACACACATAAATCCTCCCAAACAATATCTTACAGTTAAATTTACAGAGATTTGGGAGGCTGATGACCTCATGAGAGACATGGGTTTGAGTCCTGGGCCAACCCAAACATTCTGGGCATAGGTTGCATTCTCCTGTAATCCTAGCTAATTGGGAGGCTGAGACAGGAGTATTACAACACAGCAAGACCCTGTGAAAGTGCTCATATCTGTCTCTCTCCCTATAACGTTCTTCCTCTCTTATAAAGGAGAAAAAAAATTACTGAGAAAAGAAGCAACTCAATTTCCATCAAAAAAAACCTGTAAAGTCACCAGAGAACTAGCTAGCCCAGCTGAAAGATGCTTACAAATTATGTAACTAAAATGCATACGATGGTGGGGCCAGCAGGTGGCGTGGTGGTTAAAAGCGTTGGATTCCCACATAGCCAACCACAGTTCGAGTCCTGGGCCTGGTGGCTTGCTTTATCACTTTCCCTTTCTCACTCTCTCTGTCTCTGTGTGATCAAATTAAAAAATAATAGTAACAAATGGAATTAAATACTTTTTTTTTTGGAGAGGTTTTTGCCATTGGGTGCGTACCCTCACCAGATAGACAGAGAGAGACAGAGAGACAGAAAGCGAGAAATCACCCCCCAGGGGGATGGCCACGCCGCAATCCCTTCTCCTCCATTCTCCTCTCGGGATCTTGGGCATGCATGCACACGCGCCTGGTTAAATACTTAATTTCTTTAAAATGCACACAATGGATACAATCAAATGGGAATATGGGAATTTCCCAATAAAATCTAGTTTCTTGACAGTGTTAAAGCCTTCCTGAGTAATAATAGATACCACTGGCTTTATATGTGCATCACTAAAAACAATAGTTTTCTCAAAACAAAAGGATAGTCAGCCTAAAATGTAAATCCACATCTCTACTTCTTAGGTAGCAAACTGCACCTCCCTGGACATTTAATCGTCCATTTTCTCAGTACTCTTTGCTCTTTCATGTTTCCCCAAAGCTTTTGTTAAGGTCTAGTCATATCCACGATCACCTTGTTATTCTGCTTTACAAATCTGGCCGGTGGCATAAAGCTCATTGTCTATGGGGGGATGAGCTGAATGACCCATGATCAAAATAAGCTTTATCAGGCTGGATTTAGGCACCAGTACTGCCCAGATGACAGGTAACCTCCAACTCTGGGTCCTCTATTTCAGGTGGAAAATACCAACCTCAAAAGAATGTCAATGGGGGCTGGCAGGTGAGGTGATGGTTAAGGGTGCTGGACTACCACATGACCAACCATGGTTCAAGTCCTAAACCTGGTGACTTGCTTTCTCACTTTCTCTCTCTCTCTCTCTCTCTCTCTCTCTCTCTCTCTCTCCCCCCCCCTCTGGTCAAATTAAATAAATAAAGTTAAATAAATAATTCTTTAAAAACATAAGAGGAACCAGCAGTTAGTGTAATGGCTATGTCACTGGACGCCCAGGTAGTCAACTGTGGTTTGAGTCCCGGACCCGGTGGCTTAAACTCACACTGGATGCGTGTGCATGTGTACCCAAGATCCTGAGAGGAGAATGGAGGAGAAGGGATTGCGGAGTAGCCATCCCCCTTGGAGGGTGATTTCTTGCTTTCTGTCTTTCTGTCTCTCTGGTGAGCACATGCACCCTATAGCAAAAACTTCTCCAAAAAACAACAAAAAAGAGAATGTCAATGGAAATAACCGAACTCTATACAAATATTTTTAAAGGTTTATTCATAGCAAGGTCATGAGTGACCAGGGATCAGAAACATAATCTCTAGTAGCCTTGAGAAAGCTGTCCTAGAGGCTTAGATTCAGCAGCTATTTTGTTTAGTTCTGAGAGCAGGAGATACAAGCAAAGCTAAACTCATGGACTTTTCATATTAGCCTGATCCAAAAAGGTAGAACATCTAGAAGTAGAGGCTTACAGGTTACAGGTAAGTTTAAGACATTCTTAGAGGGACCAGCAGTTGCTGCAGTGGCTGTCTTGCTGGACTCCCACGTAGTCGACTGCGGTTCAAGTCCCGGATCCGGTGGCTAAAACTCACACTGGGCGCGTGTGCGTGCGTGCCCAAGATCCCGAGAGGAGAATGGAGGAGAAGGGATTGTGGCATGACCATCCCCCTGGGAGTGATTTCTCGCTTTCTGTCTCTCTGTCTCTCTCTGTCTGGCAAGCACACGCGCCCTATAGCAAAAAAAAAGCCTCTACAAAAAAAAGTAATAATAAAGACATTCTTAGGTTAGTAATTGGCTAAAAGCACAAAAAGTCTTTGTCTCAAAAAGACTTAGAGTCAGAAGCAAAGAACTGGGATAGGAGGGGCTTTGCTGTATGCCCACAGGAGACTGTGCCAGAGTCAGGAGGTAGGGAGTACCTGACAATCGCTAGATCAAAACAGCTTGCTCTGGCGAGATTGACTGCTTATTAGCTAGCATGGCTCTTCCCAGGTCTCTTAGGAAAAAATGAGAACGAAAGAAATTGGTCAGTTTTAGTCCTCAGGGATCAGACTGGGAAGCTGCCACTTAGCAACCACGCATAGGACTTGAGGCCTAAATTGACAGTAATTTCTATATGAAATAGCAACTTCATGGAAAGACCACAATTTGGAGGATTACAAAACAGGGTTCCTATCCTTTATTTAACCTCTCTCATATTAAGTTTCTTTAAGCAACATTATAATAGCCTCTTTCCATCCTTAGCTTCTCTGATTTTTAGTAATTTGAGGGTATTTTTCTTTTCCTTAATACTTGAGAAATACAAGCCATTTTCTGCATCATAAAGTATTGAGTATTTGGGATAAGATGGTGGAAAGGCAGCTGCCTTGAGGTTGAATGGTCTAGTTGAGTAACAGTTGAACAGTTCTTCAGGGTAGACAATTGGCCCTCCTAAATATTTCAGAATGGCAGTGGAAGACTTTAGGGGTGGAGAGCCCCCACCTAGAACAATTCATGTAGGAATAAACAGACAACAGAGAAACTAAAGATTTTTACAAAGGGCAATAAATATGTATGGGTTGTTTTATTGCCAGTCGCTCAAAATAGAGAATTTATGTTTTGGAATTTAGATATGTGAAATTTTGTCCACAAATTGATAAGTCAGATTTAAAACCAGAAGTGCACGCATGCTCTCATCTTCTTTTAAAAAGAACATAGAGGGGCTGGCCGGTGGCATAGTGGTTAAGGGTGCTGGACTCCCACATGGCTGACCATGGTTCGAGGCCCAGACCTGGTGGCTTGCTTTCTCACTTTCTCTCTCTCTTTCTCTCTCTCTCTCTGGTCAAATTAACATAAAGAAAGAAATAAAGTTAAATAAAATAATTCTTTTTTTAAAAAAAGAACATAGAATATGCTGGTGTCCAGGGTTTTCTTTTTCGTTGTTCTCCCTCTCGTCTTCTTTCTTCTTCTAAAGAAATCAATCACAGAGAAAGAGCTCATATTTGCTGCATTTTAGGGACATTTGAGCGTATAGAGCAGAGATCAGAATAAGGCACTAGAGAATCACCTGAATGGATACTTCACTAGGGGTGTTAGCTTGGGTGACTAATCTTATTGATGCTGTCCGGCAAAACAAGAATAGTGATGGGCCATTTACCCACTGGGCAGCCTTCCCATCTGGGTCAGTAGTCTGGATTGATTCCCAGCTGTCAGGAACCCCAGAGGAGGTAGTCTCCATGCAATTTGTTATGGACAACTGTTCCAATCACCCAGACGGCCTTCTTGGTTTCTCCTTGACTGGAGGCATGAGAAATCTCAAATGAGTGTACACTGGGGCCAGCAGGTGACTAACCGTGGTTCGAGTCCTGGACCTGGGGGCTTGCTTTCTCACCCCACCCCCTGCCTCTTTGTCCCTCTCTGGTCAAATAAAATAAAATAAAATAAAATAAAATAAAATAAAATAAATAAAGTTAAAGTAAAATAATTCTTGGAAAATAATGGGTATGCACAGCGGCCTCCACTGTCCCGCGAGTGGGATGATCCTGATGATGAGGGTCAGACATCCAAAAGCTCGTGGGCTGCCTTTAATAGATTCACCTGTGATGCCTGGGCATCCAGAACTTTGAGAGATGAGAAATCAGCTCTGGAGAAACAAAGGCGAGTGCTCTGAAATAAAAATGAGTGAGATGTCAATGTGCATATACCACGATGCTGTGGATCAGAGTCAGGAAACATTCCTAGTTCTTGAAATTCTGCTGCCAGATTTGCTGCATCAGAATTGCTTCCAATAAAGCAATTAACAGTTCTATGCTTGCATTTCTTCACCACTTCTATAACCACACCACCCACTTTCTGCAAAAGAGTGATGCCAAGTCAGTCCCATAAACCAATCTTATTTAACACTCTGTTCATGCTTCCGATTTTGAAAGATCTATATGTTCTGGGCAAACCCAAGGCTGTTTAATTGTCTAAGTATGAACCTGCAGTCTCTTTTATATGGTCTCCTAGACTTGAAAAAACCTTATTACAGGGGCCTGCAGGTGGCATGGTGGTTATGGATGCTGGACTCCCACATGGCTGACCCCAGTTCAAGTCCCAGACCTGGCGGCTTGTTGTCTCTCTCTGTCTCTCTCTTGTCAAAATTGGAAAATAATGATAATAAATAAGTAGTTCTGTTAAAAACAAATAACAAAAACAAAACCGCAGGAAAACAAAAACCTTATTACATTATCCCTGATTTACAAAGCACTTTATTTTTTAAGTAATTCTTATTCAATTTTGTCAACAAACTTGAGTAAGTCTTTTTAATCACCCGTTAACAGATAAGCAAATAAGTTTTACAAAGGCCCAGCCAGCAAGTGGTAGAGCTAATATCCAACATTAATTGGACCTGACCTCAAAGCCTCCGAGACAATGAGACCACGCTCCTTCCCATTTTAAAGATGGGTAGTCTATTTTCCACCCCTCCATGGATGAAGATCATATGTCAAAGGGCCTGTACCTCGCAAAAAAGAGATCCCTGATCCCACCACTCAGAACAACGGTGGGATACTCAGCTCAGACTGCGTCTCCATCGTGACTGCCACTCGCTAACGTCTGTGCACAGATGTGACATGCACTATCTGTAGAAATTTTCCTGGTTGGTCACCAGCCTTATGCTAATGGCTTGGAGATTGCTGAGTATCTCCTTAGGCAGATCCCAACTTCATAATCTGATTTCTTTCTTTTTCTTTTCTTTTTTCTTAGAATTTTGCTATGGGTACATGCAGTCTCTGGAGAGACAGAGAGAAAGAGAGAACTCATCCCCCTAGGGAGATGGCCATACCACAATCCTTTCTCCTCCATTCTTCTCTTAGGATCTTGGGCATGCACATACATGTGGCTGGCATGAGTTTTAATTCACCAGGTCCAGTACTCAAACCACAGTTGACTACATGAGAGTCCAGTGATGTAACCATTACACCATCTGTGGGTCTCCATGATCTGGTTTCTTACAGGTTGTCTAGGAGAACTCAGAGCACTACACAGAGACTCCATCTACTCCCGTAGGGCTAAATCCCCTTAGACCATGTCTTAGCAGGTTTGTTTTCTACTTCTCAAAGTCTTCTACTTGAAGTCTTTTGGATGCAAGAAACAGATGTTTCTCAACCTGCTAAAATAAGAGAGGTTTAATACTGGAATATACCTGGAGCAGGAAAGGGAAATGAAAGGCCATAGATGTTGAACTCCTTCACTGGAGTCTCAGAGCCTACAGGTGGAGGAGGATTCTGAGATCCCAGACTCCAAATCTTCATGCATGTTCTCCACCATTCAGGCACCCAGTTTGTCTCCACAGATCCCTCGTCTGTTTTTCCGCACCTGCAATTTACACATTCTCTCTGTAGTATGGTTCAGCATCCTGAAGGCTGAAACCTACCTGGCCCAGGTACTCTCTTCCAAGCAGGCCCCTCCTTAGGGCTCTGACTGAGCTATGGGTTGACTGGTTCCTGGGCCTTTCTAGCATAGAACATCCTGATGCAATTTCCCAGATTGAGGAGGGCTGTTGAAATGGGGCACTTTCAGGGAGAAGAGGTATGTAGGTGTTGGCAGGTAACACGTCTGGGGCAGGCAGATCTGTGATAGTCAAGACGCCAGCAATTAAGACTCTCCTCTTGTTCGCCTAGTTTTCCCGAAAGAAGCCTGTTCTTTGGGATTTGTACTGGGCATAGCTAGCAGGCTGCAATAGGAGTAGGAGAAAGGCAGAAAGTGCTAGAAGGAGAGAGAAGAGGAGAAGGGCTCCTCTGTAACCTCCTTGGGGAAACTGGTAGGAAGATAAATACTCCAACCTTTCCTAAATTCCAGCTGTGGGTTAGGCCGCATGTTAGGCATTGTGAGGGCAAGCAACAAGTCTACACAGTATGAATTCTGTGCCAGGCACTTTATATGAGAGCCCATTTAAGCATCTCAACACACCTGTAAGGAAGGTACTATTATTATAGCCACTTTATAGATAGCAGAACTGAGGCACAGAGAGGTTTAACAACCTTCTGTAGGTCACAAAACTTGTGAGTAGCAGGGCCAGGATTTGAACCACATCTGGCTCCCGAGTCTCTGGTGTAACCACCACACTGCTCTCTTTCCATTCTTTTAAACATGGTCATTGAATCCCCGCAGACTCTCTGATACACCTATGATTATCTCCCTTTAACATACGAAGACACTGGGGCTCACTTGCCCAAAGCCTGGAGCCCAGGCCAGACAGAGCCAGACTGGATCACAAAGTGCTTGTTCTTGTCACTCCGATGCTGCCTGCCTCCTCACCCGCTGGCAAACAGCAGACTATCTCTCTCTCCTCGTTCGGTCTGTCATACGAGACCCTGAGGAGATGAGGCCCCACACACAGCCTGGCCCACGAGCCAATCTGGCCCACACCCATACCTAGCACCAACCTTCCCCTGAGTTTTCTCCTATAAATAATTCTATTTGATTTGATTCCAGTTTCTTATTCTTCTTTTATTTTTTAAAGAGTTATTTTATTTAACTTTATTTATTTATTTTAATTTGAGCAGAAAGGGAGGGAGAGAGAGAGAGAAAGTGAGAAGGCAAGCCTTCAGGTCTGGGACTCAAACTGCGGTCGGCCACATGGGAGTCCAGCGTCCTTAACCACCATGTCACCAGCCAGCTCCCGCTCCAGTGTCTTCTAATGTCACCTCCTACATAGGCCTCCATTCTCTTCACCCTCTCGATGCCCTGACCCTACTTTCTTGACCTGACATTCTAGTTCTTTACCCATTGGTTCCTGACCATCTCTCCCACAAGAATGGCATGCCAAGGCCATGTGGAACTTAGCCTGTTCACTACAGTGTCTGTGGGGCCTGGTAAACCACCCGACATGGAGGCAGTATGCAAAAATTTGTTGAGTGGATTTGGGTTTCTTCCCTCTTCATCAGGAATACAGTACTTAAGATAATGATCCCAACTTCTACACTTTCCACTGTGCTTCTAACCATATTTCAGATATTTGCCACTGGAGATGATGAGTTCGAATATTTCACAGTTGGCAGGGACCCTGGAAGTCATCAAGTTTCCTTACATGCATAGATTGCTCAAGAGCAACAAATGGGCCAGGCGGTGGCAGAGCAGTAATGCAACTTGACCTACATAGAAAGGTCATGGGTTTGCATCCTGGGAGCTCCCTGAGCATCCTGAGTGTGTGTGTGTTCCTGTGACCCAGGCTAACTGAGGCTGCAGATGGACCACAGGGTGAGGACCATGTTGGGGGTGCCTCTTTCCCGGGTGAGGACCATGTTGGGGATGCCTCTTTACCTCAGTGGAAATAAATGAATAAACTTTTTAAAAAAGTAGTTACATCAAATGTCCATAGTCACCTCCCATGTATGAGGTACAGTGCTTGGCACTAGAGGTACAAAGTGAATTAAGAAAGCAATAATTCAGAGGCCAGCAGGTGGCATAGTGGTTAAGGTGCTGGATTCCCACATGGCCAACTGTGGCTCGAGTCCAGGACCCGGATGCTTGAAAATTACACTGGGTGCATGTGTGTGAATGCCCAACATCCTAGGAGGAGAATGGAGAAGAGACTGCAGCATGGCCATCCTCCCAGGGATGGGGGAGAGGGGATTTCTCCCTTTCCCTCTCACTGTTTCTCTCTCTCTCTGGCAAGTGCATGCTCCCTATGGCAAAAGCTAAATAAAGGGGAGAGAGAAAGAGAAAAAAAAAAAGCTAGCTAGCAATAATTCAGGCCAGGGCACTAGAACAGTGGTTAAAGGAGCCAGATCCCACATGGCTGACTGTGGCTCAAATCCTGGCCTCAGACACTTGAAAAACACACTGAGCACATGTGTATGCATGCCCAGAATCCTGACAGGACGAAGAGATGGAAGAGAAGGGATTGTGGCATGATCATGCCCAATGCAGAAGGAAGGGGTGCTTAGCCCAAGAAGAAGCGAGAGTAACAGGAAGACTGCTAGGAGGAAGTAATTCCTATTTGGGAGTGGGGGGAACCAATTAGGAATTGATCCTAAAGAGAAGGAAAGAAAGGGTATGTAGGCAGAGGCAACAGTGAAAGCAAGGCACAGAGACATTTCAAACAGTGTAACCGCATTTCAAAACGATGAGTTGGAATGGGCACTAGACGGGAGCGGATTTGGAAGGTATACAATAAATTCTGTTTTGACAAGTGGAGTTAGAGTATTCTGCAAGACAGCCAACGGGAGAGGTCCAAAAATAACTTCTGCTATGAATGTTAAGTTCAAGATGCGCTCAGTCACAGCTAGAGAAAAGAATCAGTGTATTAGAGAGGAGAAAACTGATATTCAGAGAGGTAAAGCATTCTAATCACCTCTACACTGTAGTTATCAATAAATTGGAGCCTAGAACCCAGGCCTTCTCCCCAACAGCCAAGAATCCTGCATCCCTGGCTAGTTTTCACCAAGCCAGGCCTCTGTGCTGCCAAGGAGATGTCCCCATTCAAAGACCTCGCCCTCACTACTCACACACACTTCCAAAGCTTTCCTCTGCTTTTCTGTAGCGTGAGTAGCTCACCATGATCACAGGAAGGCCAGTGCTTCCCTAGGGACTGGGGTAAGATGCCCTCGTCACTGACTTAGCCTAAAGATTCATTATTGCAGTGACTAATCACACACCAGTAATTTTTTAAAAATATTTATTTACTGGGAACCAGCAGTTAGCGTAATGGCTATGTCGCTGGACTCCCACGTAGTTGACCGCGGTTCACGTCTCGGACCCGGTGGCTTAAATCTCACGCCGGGCGCGTGTGCGTGCGTGCCCAAGATCCCAAGAGGAGAATGGAGGAGAAGGGATTGCGGCGTGACCATCCCCCCTGGGGGATGATTTCTCGCTTTCTGTCTATGTCTCTGTCTGTCTGTCTGGCGAGCGCACGCGCCCTATAGCGAAAACCTCTCCCAAAAAAAAAAAATATTTATTTATTTCCATTTGTTATTATTATTTTTAATTTGACCAGAGAGAGACAGAGAGAGAGAGACAGAAAGGGAAAGTGAGAAAGCAAGCCGCCAGGTCCGGGTCTCAAACTGCGGTTGGCCATGTAGGAGTCCAGCACCCTTAAACCTCCATGCCACCTGCCAGCCCCAGACTTCCCATATGTTTTATTCCTTTCTTCTCTAATAATAGAATGCTCAGAATTGATATTGACCCAAGAGCACTCGATATAGACTATAGGGCCTGCAGGTGGTGTGGAAGTTAAGGTGCTGGATCCCACATGGCAAGCTTCATGGTTCGAGTCCTGGATCCAGTGTCTTAAGAATCATGCTGGGTATATGTGCATGTGTACCCAAAAGAATCCCAAAAGGAGAGTGAAGAAGAAGAGACTATGGCATGGCCATCCCCTCTGGGAGGATGAATTCTCACTTTCTCTTTCTCTGGCAAGTGCATGCACCCTATTGCAAAATCAGAAACAAAACAAAACAAAAAAGACCACAAATCGAATTTCTTCAGAGCTAGATGTGGCCAAGGGGCTAAATTCCAGCCAGTGGGATGACAAAAGAAATGACGTGCTCTAGAAGAGAAAGGCTGTGCCCTTCCGTTCCCTTTTCCCCTTTCCCTTCTCCCCTTCCGTGCAGATAAAGGTAACAAGCTGGGGAACCAGCAGTTAGCGTAATGGCTATGTCGCTGGACTCCCACGTAGTCGACCACAGTTCACGCCCCAGACCCGGTGGCTTAAAACTCACGCCGGGCGCGTGTGCGTGTGTGCCCAAGATCCCTAGAGGAGAATGGAGGAGAAGGGATTGCGGCATGACCATCCCCCCTGGGGGGTGATTTCTCGCTTTCTGTCTCTCTGTCTCTCTCTGTCTGTCTGGCAAGCGCATGCCCCCTATAGCGAAAACCCCTCCAAAAAAAAAAAAAAAGGTAACAAGCTGAGGCAGCAGAGTAATCAGGAGAAGTAGCCTGGACTCCTAATGTGCAGAGGTACAGAGAGAGAGGGGCTCACACCATTGTTGTTTTGGGTTCCTGTTAGAGGCTGCTGAATCAACAGCCTATCTACTGTAGATATCAATTTTAAAAAGTACCAATTTAAAAAGGATTCACCAGAGAATTTGTGGCGCTATGCTAATTTAAAAAGGAAAGTTCCATCTAATTTTTTATATACAAATGTGCAGATATAAATATGCAAAATTGTAAGTGTACCATAGCTTGATGAGATTTTCCATATGCGTGTGCTTATAACACTATCATTCAGTTCGGGATGTAAACGGGACCAGCCACAGTGGTGCCGTGGCAACACAGCACTCTGTGATGCTGAAGCCATATGGGAAGGTCCGGGGTTCATGTCCTGAGGCCTCCCTGTGCACAGCAGGCACGCTGCATACCCATGATCAAGGTGGCTGAAGCTATGTATAGAATTGCGGTATGAAGACCTTGTTGGGGATGCCCATCTTTCTTTTTCTCTCTGTTTGCTTTTCTTATTAATGAAATAAATAAATGAACTTTTCTAAATTTAAAAAAAAAAGGAATGAGCGATCCACTGCCCACAGGCGAAATCCAGCCTGTTTTTATAAGAAAAGTTTTAGTGGAACGTAGTCATTCTGATTTGTTTATGTATTGTCTATTGCTACATCTGTGCTACCATTGCAGGGTTGAGTAGTTGTGACAGAGACCACAGGCCTGCAAAGCTTAAAATATTTATTATCTGGTCCTTTACAGAAAGAGTTTGTCAACCTCTACTGCAGAGCATTCTGGAGTGTACCAGAAGGCTCCCTCATGCTCTAAACATGAATTTTAGCCATCACATTTTGGCACTGAGAAGCAAGGATGATTACGGGAAGAGGGATACGCAGGGAGGGTTGCATTTGCTGTTCAGGCTAGAACCTTTGTTGATTTCCTACCTCCCATACAGACTCCATTTTCTAACCTCTTGATTTTCTCCATCTCTTTGGAGCAATGGAGCGTCTAACAGTTTAACTTGTCGACAAGTAGCCTGCCAGTGCATTGCACAGCTTCTATTTTTAACATTGTCTCCCAAGAGTGACTAAGAATTACATTAAATGAACGGGAATGAAGAGGGAAACAGACTTCCTTGGCAGTTGCAGTCCTTCATTTGATCTGTAATTTTATACTCCTCTGACTGTGGCCTGCTTCATGCATTCCTTAGTTTAGGTAACGTGATCTTCCAGGACATGGAGAAGAGGGGAGGCCGTGATTTCATGACTATGTCTTGGCCCCATTTTTAATATTGTTTCTGTTCATTTTACCTAACAGCATCCATCATGTGAATTTTTCCCATGCCTTTCTTCAACTTCAATCTGCTCTTTGAGGTTATATGTAAGTTCTCTAAGATGTCTGCCCTCTTGACAATACGAGGAAGGAGACAAATAAATCAACCCAACAGCTCAATTGTCCCTCTCCTTTTGCATAGGCGAGAACATACACGCCCATAATAAATCACCACCACCAGACAATAGCATAGCCCTGATTAACAAGAAACTTGGCTCTCTGTCCAGAACACTTGAAGAATCTTGGACTTGCTGGAGTGGCAGAATGGCTTCCCCCAAAATAGATAGTAGAGAACAGGTACTCTGTTCCACCACTAAATTCTGGAACAGATGCCTTAAATTCGGAAGCATTTTATCCTGTGCCCCACCCAATTTATCCAAAACCTACAACCAAAGGGCCACCATGATAATGAAGAGGACAAATGTACCCCAGAGCATAGGCAGAAGCAAGACCACTCCCAACTTACACAGAGGTTCTGTTCCAAACGTTTGTGGTAACATTTTAGGAGCTAAAAAAGCACGTTTATATTGGAGCAATGGTTTAATGGGTGGTAAGCTCTCTGTCTGATTCTCCAAAGTCTGTTCAGTCTGGTTCCAAGCTGAAACACTCCAGCTAAAATAAAATAGTGATTTTTCCAGTACTTCAGAAGCTTTAAAAACGAGCCTTTGGATGCTAGCAGATGGCGTGATGGTTAAATGGCGTGATGGAGCCCCTGTCACCCACATGCACTCGCCAGAGAGACAGAAAACGAGAAATCACCCCCCAGGGGGGATGGCCACTCCACAATCCCTTCTCCTCCATTCTTCTCTCGGGATCTTGGGCATGCATGCACATGTGCCTGGCGTGAGTTTAAGCCACCAGGTCCAGGACTCGAACCGTGGTCGACTACATGGGAGTTCAGCGGGACATAGTCATTACACTAACTGCTGGTCCTGAAGCACATATTCTACATGGGTACCCAAAGTTCTTCAGATGGAGCCCCTGTCACCCACCATAAAACCTGCTCCAGAGGTGCTGGCAGGTAGTATGGTGGTTAAGGGTGCTGGACTCCCACATGGCTGACTGTGGTTTGAGTCCCAGACCTGGCAGACCTTGTGGTTTGCTTTCTGCCTCTCTCTCACTCTATCCATCTCTGGTCAAATTAAAATAAATAAGTGAATAAAGTTAAATAAAATAATTCTTTAAAATAAAAAACCCTGTTCCAGAAAGCTCTTTTTGTTGAGCTTCCTTCTCTTACCTATCTCACTTCTCCACTCCTAGCTGTGTACTTCCCATGGTCACCGCCAAATAAGTGGCTTGAATCCACATCTCAGGGTCTTCTGAAGAAACCCAAATCAAATGGAAAGATTGGGCTATAAAAGTACAAGTCCCAGAGAGTGTGGGGAGATAGTCAACTCCATCATCATCCATCTATCTCTAACCTTCACACGTGAACCAACATCCCAGCCCATCTTGGCCAGAGTCCTCTGAGCCTTCAGTGCCACTTTGCTAAGCACCAACTTGCAGTAACTAAAGCAGGAAGTCATTTAAGAAATGCACTTGATGGGACTAGTAGTTGGCATAATGGCTATATTGCTGGACCCCCATGTAGTCGACCATGGTTCGTGTCCTGGACCCAGTAGCTTGAACTCATGCTGGGTGTGTGTGTGCTTGTGTGCCCAAGATCCCGAGAGGAGAATGGAGGAGAAGGGATTGTGGCATGGCCATCCCCCCTAGGGGGTAATTTTTCGCTTTCTGTCTCTCTATCTCTCTCTGTCTGTCTGGTGAGCACATGTGCCCTATAGCAAAAACCTCTCCAAAATAATTTTTAAAAAATAAATGTACTTGACTAGATGTCATGAGTAAGGTTGTGGGACTACATAGCACTCACAACTATTTGTTTTGACAATTAAACAATGTGCTGAAATTGCAAATACAGTGCAATAAATTACTGGAGCTGTGAAATTACTCTTACCTGGTTGGGGAGTTTTGTTTTTGTTCTTATTGTCATTTTCTTGAATTTACCAAGTGGCATGTGTAATCACAGAAACAGGGAGAGGGGAAAAATCATCCCCAATGGAGCATGGTTATGCCACAGTCAGTCCCTTCTGCTCCTTTTCTCCATCTCTATCCTGCTGAGATTTGGAGCCTGCATGCACATGTGCCTTGTTCCTCAAGCCACCAGATCTAGGAATTGAATCACATAGTCTGCCATGTAGGATCTGGCTCCCTTAGCCACTAGGCCACAGGCCAGCCGTGGTTAGGGAATTTAAAGCCATTTTCTGATATCTTCTCTATCTCTCTGTCTCTCTCTCCCTCTCTCTCTCTTCCCCTCTCTCCTTCCCTCCATCTCCCCCATTGCTGTCTAACTCTGTCTCTAGCTTTCTGACCAGGAAACCATACTATTCTTTTTTTTCCTCATGGTCTTCATCCAGGTGCAGGGGGTTGCAAGCTGTGATGATTATTTTAGGTGCAGAGCAGACATTGGCCCCCACTTCCCCACACACTCCTAGCTCTGTTTTGGCTACTCTTTATCACCGAGAGCAGAGGCGGTGACTTCCCTCTACACATGGGTGTGCGCCAGGGGAAGACAAGCTCTTCTACCCCATCCTCTGCACAGGTCTGCGTGCATGCTGCCAGCCACTGAAAGGCAGAACACAACGTAAGAATAGCTTTAACCGGGAGTCTACGCCAGACTGTTCTCAGAGTTCAGTAAAGTCATAAGGAATGAAGTCACACCATGCTGCCGAGAGCCAGAGTGTGTGAGAGGCAGGCAGCATGGTGTCACCTGCTCTGACACCACTGGAACGCCTGAATCCAAATCCAGGTTCTACCATCCCTGTGTCACTTTGGGCAAATTACTTAAACTCTCTGTGCCTCAATTTCCCCATTTGTACATCAAAGTTAATGGCAATACTTTCCTCATAGGGTAGTTACAAGGTATAAATGAGTGTAGAGTACCTTGTTCAGGGTCTGGCATTATAGTAAGTCCTTAATAAATGTTCACTGTTGGGACCAGCAGATGGCGTAATGACTGGGTCACTGGACTCCCATGTGGTTGACCACAGTTTGAGTCCCGGACCTGGTGGCTTAAAACTCATGCTGGGTACATGTGTGTGAGTGCCCAAAATCCCAAGAGGAAAATGGAGGAGAAGGGATTGCAGGATGGCCATTCCCATCTCTTTTTTTGTTTGTTTGTGTTTATTTTTTAAAGATTTATTTATTTTATTTTATTTATTCATTTGATTATAATTAATTTTTTAAAATTTGACCAGAGAGAGGCAGAGAGAGAGTGAAAGTGAAAAAAAAAGCCACTAGGTCTGGGACTCAAACCGTGGTTGGCCACGTGGGAGTGTCCAGACCCTTAACCACCATGCCACCTGCTGGCCCCTGTTTCTATTTTTATTTTTTTTTCTTTTTAAAATTTGTTATAGGTTGCATGTACTTGTTGGAGAGAGACAGACAGACAGGCAGACAGAGAAAGCACCTTCCAGAGGGCCGGCCACTCTGTAATCCCTTCTCCTCTTGGAATTTTGGGCACACACACATGCATGTGCCTAGCATGTTCCTCAAGCTGCCAGTTCTGGGAGTCAAACTATGTAGTCAGCCAAGTGAAATCCAGCTGCCTTAACCACCACAACACTGGCTGGCCCTGACCTTTTCTTTATACAGTTTATATTCGAGGGGAGGGGGATTTAGAAAAGAGGGAGAAAGGGGTGATGCTTTGATTATCACCACTTTGTAACTCCTAATGAGTAATAAAAATATGACTTTAGAAAGAATTAAAGAAGTTTGGGGTAAGCCAATGTATGTCAATAATCCACTCAGATCCAAGAATTCATCTTAGCTAAGGTTTCCCAAACCACCCCATATGTTACGGGCTTTTCTTTATGTGTCTCTTCATTCTGCATGTGCCTGGTAAGGTCTACAGTACACACATGCATCCTAGGCAGATGGTCTGCGCTGCCCCACAGTTCCTATGAGGACCCAATCTACTTGTCAACTGCCACCAGCACCTGAACAGGTTTGGGCAAGAGTTTTTAGTCAGGGCTGGTATTTTTGGGAAAACCTTTTGAAGTAAGAGACTTAGATGATTCTCACTTTGGTCATTGTCACCACCCTGGCACATTCATCTTCGGTTAGCAGAAGAGGTCGATATAAGAAAGAAAATGCCCAGACAGCCCAAGGGGAGAGGTTGCTGGCACAAAACATTTCTCACATGTTGTCTATCCAAATTAAAGAATGATCTCTACACGGACAGTGCTCGCTACACGCCCTGCTCTGATTGGCAACTCTCACCACTAAACCTGTGAGTTGAAAGGCACTGAATCCCAAATTCACCCGCCTCTCAACCTTGAGGGGATGAGTCACCCAAACAGCTCACATTTCTCCAGGCAGAAAGGCAGGAGATTTTCCAAAAAAGGTTGTGGTTTTTCTGTTTCCTTGGCTCCTTCGCACATAGCCCAGTCATGACCACACGCCATGACAGGCAGGAACTTGTTGCCTTATTTGGGAATCCTGTGGCCCGTTGTAGCGGGGTGGGGACAGACTGAACAATCCGGATCAAAACCACAATAGCTCCCCAAGATAAAGAGAATTAGATAAAGGAAGTGGGTTGTTTTTTTTCTTTTTTAAATCTAGAATAAATATAGAATACGTCTCAGTCCAAAGAAGAAATATTTCTATATCTGTTGCTTTTAAAGTTATCCCAGGGAAACATTTCAAACCTTCCACTTTTCTGTCATGCTATCTCTCATTTTCCTTCTAGCCATAATGCTGGCTGTCACCATTTCCCAGCTTCTGCTGGGACAGCTATCCTGTTGGGGGAGATTATGTGACTTCTGCTCACCCACAATTCTCTACGAGTATTCCTCATGTTGACCCCAACATGCGCTGTGTGACATGCATTATAGCATGCTGACAGCAGGAACGGTGCCAGCCCGGAACGAGGAGATTGCACAATGCGTAATGGAGGCGAAGGGTGTGTATGCTTTGGGTTTTATAGCTTCCTGCCTGCTTCCCCCTAGGGGGATGTAAGTGAGGGCTGGACCCAACACAGATCTCAACTACTCATTCGAGGCCTCCACAGAGAAGCAAGAGTTTTAGCCCTTTCTGGAGCACCGAAAGCTGTACAGAAAAAAAAAATGCATTTCTCTGTTCAGGTGTTCCCTGCTGAGGCCAAGGCCGCTGCTGGTGACAGCTCCTTTTATTCTGAGGTTCTCCAAGTATAAGGTCACCCAGCTCAGAGAGAAAAGGAAAGTGGGGCAAGGGAGGGAGACGATGAAACGGCAGTGGGTGTGTTGTCTCAAACTGGAGTGTGTGTCCATTGTCAACCGCAAGGAACCCAGAAAAGCAAACAAAATCCTTGTTCCTCTGAGCAGCAAGTCAACAGCATAGTACAGGGAAGGGCGCCCTCTGCTGTCTCGTGAGATTTTTTTTTCTTTTTAATTTCAAAGACAATGTAAAGCAGATACAAGAAACAGTCTAAACCCTAAATAGTCCACACATTCCACTGTTTTAACCAGGCTGTGTTCTGGGTTGTGTGAGAGAAACTTGAGGGATGGCACAGGTAGTCCCTCAAATTCCATGTCACGGGGCTGCTAAGAGAAAATCGTGGCCTAGGCAGGGGACCTGTGAGCTTTGTTATGTCCAGGACAGTTGGCCTGGGAATAAAACCATTTCTTGGGAATAGGATCCTCCTTGGATAGCAACACACTCTGGCCAGCATCTCCATTTATTGTCCTCCCTTTCCCAGTAAACCAATTTGGGGGTCATTATTAGATTCCTTGTTTTATCCTTTGGGAAAGAAAAAAGTACAGTTCCCACATAGGGACATGAAAGACAATGGCTTTGCTCACGAGTATTGCATAAAGAGATTAAAATCACTCTGATCAGTGATGTAACTCAATGTGCTAGGGATATACGATTTGACAAAGAGTATACAATAATTGACCCAAGCATTTACCTAAAAGTTAATCCAAATGAAATCCATAAGGCAAACTCAATTATAATTAATATTTTGCAGATGGAATGAATATAAATGAGAGACTGCAAACAATTTTAAAGTTAATGCTTCAATATTTGCTCTCTTCCTAGTTTTTATTTTCAAAAGTGTTTTCTTCCTAGCCCAGCCTCAGTGGATCAGGCATGTGTGAGCCCATGATCCAGGGCTGGCTGAGGCTGAGGGTGGATCTTGGCATGTGGACCCATTGGGAGTACCTATCATTTTTTCTCTCTGTTCCTCTGTCTCTTATACTCATAGAAGAAAAAAAGAAAGAAACTTAAAACAACCACAAAGATGTAAGCAACATCAAAAGACAAATGGCAAAAGGAGAGATTCTGAGCAAGATATCTCACATATAAGGAGCCAACATTCCTTCTATGCAAAAAACTTTTGTTTAATTGCCAGAGGCCACATGTGCTCACCAGAGAGAGAAGGATAAAGCACCCTTCAATGGGGTGTGGTCATACCGCAATCATTTCTCCTTCATGGCAGGATTTTGGGCATGCACACACTTGCTCCTGACATATTTTTCAAGCTGCCAGGGCTGGGATCCCAACCACACTTAGTCATGTGTGATCCAGCTCCCTTAACCACTGAACTGTAAGAGTCAGCCAGCACAAAGAACTTTGAGTAATTGAATATTCTTTATTTAGAGAGATTTTTGCTATTGGGTATGTACACTAACCAGACAAAGAGATAGAAAGCAAGAAATCACCCCCCAGGGGGGATGGCCATGCTACAATCCCTTCTCCAGTCTCCTCTTGGGATTTGGGGCATGCACACACACATGCCAGGCGTGAGTTTTAGGCCTCCTAGTCCAGGACTTGAACCACGGTTGACTACATGGGAGTCCAGCGATGTAACCATTACACCATCTGCTGGTCCCAAGTAATTGAATTCTAAAAGACCAAAAAAGGCTATAGAAAAATATGCAAAATACATAAACAATTCCCAAAAAGAAATGTGAAAAATGACTCCTAAACTTACAAAAAGATGCTCAACTTTATTCATAATGCAAACTCTATGCTGAGACACCGTTCTTAGCCATAAAAGTGGCAACAATTCAAAAACTTGACAACACAGTCTGTTGGTAAACTGTGGGGAAATGAGCACTCTCATTGCTGGAAGGAATGCAAAATTGTAT
>NW_006210084.1:1006635-1011223 GCF_000334495.1 Tupaia belangeri chinensis | reverse complement strand
AGGGAAATTTTGCAATATCCAACAAAACCATGTATGCATTTACCCTTTGGCCCAGCAATGACACTTAAAGAAAATTACCCTGAAGTATGCATCTAACAATATTAAAATATGTATGCAGAGTATTATTCATTGCAGTATTATTTGTCCAAGCATAGGAGATTGGCTAACAACCTATGGTGCATCCGCATAACCGAGTACCATGCAGCGACGTTAAAATCACGATGAAGGGTAGATGGACATCGTTCACCTTCAGATGTGCTCTCTTGAGAAAGACACAACATCGCCTATGTTCTGGCCGATAATGCATGACATTGTAAGATTTGCATTCCTGGGAATAAAAGATCCTCTCTTCCTTGTGGATCCTAACGCAATACCTGGAGGGCTTGGGAGCGGCATATTTTTTCTCCTGTAGTCTTCCCCATCTCACTAAAAGGCAACTCCCAAGTTTCTCGATGTTCATGTCAAGAGTCAGCATCCACTTCTTGACAAATTGTAAGAAACAGATGGTGAAGAAGTCACTCTCTTTGCATGTACATTTGGCTCAGGGGCCCTCTGCTCACACACCTCAGGTTTGGGGGCATTAGGAAGATCTGAGAATGGTCAAAGAACACCTCGATCTAAATGTAGAGACTTTTAAAAAAACGTGTATTTTATTTACTTCTGTCATGACAGGAAGAGAGAGACAGGTACCCTCATCAGGCCACAGTCTTCTCCCCAGTCTCCTAGCCAGCCAAGATCATGGGTGTGCACAGGCACACCTGGCGTGTTCAGGTCAACTTAGAATCCAGACCCAGGATCCGAACTTGGGCCTCCCAGATGGCTCCAGTGTTGCTCAGCAGTGCTCTACCACCTGTATCAACACAGCTGAGTTCACATGTTGGAATCTACAACTAGTTTAGCTGCTACTCCTTGTGATATTATAATTGCTTAATAATATTTTTTTTGGAGAGGTTTTCGCTATAGGGCACGTGCACTTGCCAGACAGAGAGAAACAGAGAGATAGAAAGTGAGAAATCACCTCCCAGGGGGGATGGCCACGCTACAATCCCTTCTCCTCCATTCTCCTCTCAGAATCTTGGGCACGCACGCACACACGCCCGGCATGAGTTTAAGCCACTAGGTCCGGGACTCACAACGCAGTCGACTACGTGGGAGTCCAACGATATAGCCATTACGCTAACTGCTGGCCCCAATAATGTGAGTATAGGTTTAAAGCCACATTAGAAAAACCTTCGTTCATTTTTTGGTGATATTTATTTAAAACATTTGAAGAAAAATACAGCAATCTTTCACCTGCCCAGGGCATAGTTTGAACTGTGACCTGTGCTAAAAATGACCTCTGGGCATATCACAAAGGTTCTGCCCTGAAGTTCATCTGATTTCTTCTCACACAGAGCTCTGAAGAGACCGAGAACGCTGAGTTATGCCCTCGAAGGACTTTGTAGAACGTTGGCATCAGACTTCTCACTGATTTAAATGACTCGGATATCTGATCAAGTACATGGTTTGCTGTCCCTCCGGGCCTCGTCAGTGCGAACATTGCTGGTTCTCAGCAAATTCAAGCAGGACAGGCAGCTGGCCAGGCTTGGAATGCATGTCCGCCATGGTTTGTGAAGGCTGCTGTGTGAAGCGGAGTCCTAGTCAACATCACTGTGTAGACCAGGTGTCTTGGCCTTGGCATTATTCACATTTGGTACTAGATCATTTTAAAAAATCTTTTCTGGTTTAATTACTTATTTCTCCCATGAGAAAAAAAGGAAATAGACGGGGGAGAGATAGGGACCCCCAAGAGGGTCTTATGGCATGATCCACCCCCCGCCCTCAGCCAGCCTGACTAGAGAGCATGCACATATGTAGCATATACAGAGAAGCCTCGGGTTGGAACCCAGGACATCCCGTGTGGGGCCAGCATCATGGAGTGTCACATCACTGCTGTGTCACCTGCTGGCCCACGATCATCCTTTATTGGGGAGTGTGGCTGTTCTGTGCATACTGGGATGTTAAGCAGCAGCCCAACTCCCAATTCACAAGATGCTGGTAGCATCCCCACCCACTGGTTGTAACAACCAAAAATGTCTGCAGACATTGCCAAATGTCCCCTTGGGGGACATTTCAACCCCTTGGTTGAAAAACACTAATGTAGAGTCACTCTTAGTTTGTCAATTAAAAAAAAAGTTCAAACAGTGCCGTTGTTTTGAAACGTCTCAGTGTCTTAATAATCAGTTGAGAAGGCCTTCCGGCCACTGCTCTCCCGCAGCTGTCAGCTTCCTTCTTGTCCCCCATGCTCCCATCATGCCCCTACACACCTGCAGCAAAGGTGGGCACTGCTCCGGGACAGCAGCTCTCAGCCAGAGGCGACTTTGCACCCCAGGGGACATTCAGCAATGTCTGAAGACAGTTTTGTTTGTCAGTTCTGCAAGGTGGGGAGAGGCACAGCTGACATCTAGTGGGTGCAGGCCAGGGACGCTGCTCAACACCCTATGGTGCCCAGGAAGGCCCAGCATCACAGTAATAAATTCTCGGGACCAGAGTATCAATAGCATGGAGACTGAGAAACAGCGACCCAAACCAACCACATCCAAGAAGCCCAAAGGAAAGAACCATTTGAAACCTTTTTTTTTTAAGAGAGATTTTTGCTATAGGGCACATGCCCTCACCAGAGAGACAGAGAGACAGAAAGTGAGAAATCACCCCCCAGGGGAGATGGCCATGTCACAATCTCTTCTCCTCCATTCTCCTCTTGGGATTTTGGGCATGCATGCACAAGCACTCAGTTTGAATTTTAACCCACCAGGTCCAGGACTCAAAGCGTGGTTGACTATGTGGGAGTCCAGCAACACAACCATTATGCCATCTACTGGTCCCCATTTGTGGAGACTTTCAATGACAGAAAGTAGTGTTTCTCAAGTGGGGATGACTTTGGTCCTGCAGGAGTGTTTGGCAATGTCTGGAGATATTTCTGTCACCGCTGGGGAGGTGGGTTGCTACTGGCATCTAATGGGTGGATACCCAGGACATGGTTCAATGCGTACAGGTCACCACTCGGCCTCTCACAACAAAGAACAATCCAGCCAATAGAGGTGACGTGGAGAAACCCTGTCCTAGGATCTCTTCTCAATGCCCCCATTTTCCCACCACCCTCCTTTGGTTCTTGCACCTTGTACCTACCCATGTGTTGCCATCCACTTTGGGATGTCTAGACCTGACACAATTTAGCACAGCAACAGGGTGGCCAAGAAGGAAGCTTGGTCCAGAACCCAGCCCTAGAACAGATCAATACTGGGGAGCAGGCCAGGTCACATCAGAAGTTCAGGGAAGGTAAGCCACAGCCACAATTCAAGATGACAGCCAGCACAAATGGCCCTGCAAAAGACACTTTGTCCTGCCAGGCGTGGGGACAGAGTGGCTGGGAATCTGGGGCAGTAGAGACTTTTACGGTAAAATCAAGCTGTTTCTGTAAAGTCAGGCAAAGGGCCAGGCAGTCCCAGTCAGCAGGCTGAAGTTTGGGGACAGGACTAAATCCTGGAGGGAGGCATTTTGCAAGAGTGAGCCAGGACCCCAGAAGAGGAGGGGACACAGAGACTTTGCACACCAACTGACAGAAGAGCTGACACAAGGAGTAAGGCACAACCGTGGAGCAGGACAGATGGGAGACTTGGGCTCAGTTTAGACAAAAGCTGATGGACAGTCATAGAGAGAAGAAGCCAGAGTGGACGGGAGGGAGTAACATGTAACATGGAAATCTCCTCTGAGCCCTGCAATGGGGGTAAGGGGACAAAGACCTGGGGTCTGAAAAACAGAAGATAATCAAGAGCACCTCTCCCTTTCCCCAACAGCAAGTGCATGCATGTGTGTACATGTATGCAGGTGGGCATGTGCGCACACACGTGTGCACACATGCACACACCTGCATGCACTGCACACTTGCACACACATGTGCACATATACATGTATGAACACACACACCCCACGGCCACTGCCTCAACACCACTATGGGAATCACAGAGACAGTTCTTACCTGCACACAGGATCAGTCTGGAAAACCAGATCATGTTGACGCAAAAGTCATGCAATGAACAGGAGAAGCAAAGCAGTCAAGACCAAAACTAAATGTGTTTTTGCATTTTGGAGAGGATCAGCTTTGTTTTTAAAATCAAGGTTTTTTAAAAAAATCTTTTTTTTTTTTGGAGAGGTTTTCGCTATAGGGCGCATGTGCTTGCCAGACAGAGAGAGAGACATAGCGACAGAAAGCGAGAAATCACCCCCCAGGGGGGATGGTCACGCCACAGTCCCTTCTCCTCCATTCTCCTCTTGGGATCTTGGGCACGCACGCACACGCGCCCGGCGTGAGTTTTAAGCCACCGGGTCCAGGATGTGAACCGCGGTCGACTACGTGGGAGTCCAGCGACATAGCCATTACACTAACTGCTGGTTCCCTAAAAAAAACTTTAAACATACATTCCTTACAGAAAATCTGGAACTTACAAAAGAATAAAGAGAAGAGAAAAATTTACCCACATTCCTTTAATATCTCTATTAATATTTTCTACTAATACCTTTATTAATGTTCTTCCAGTCTTTTTTCTTT
>NW_006210084.1:1002790-1006527 GCF_000334495.1 Tupaia belangeri chinensis | reverse complement strand
TTTTTTTTTTTTTTTTTTTTTTTTGTTTGATGTTTCTTGGTTTTGTCTGATTCTAAGGTCAACCCATACTTCCTGTGGAAAATTTGGAAGATACAGCAAAGCATAAAAAATTTAAATAATCTATAATTCTATATACCAATGATAATCACTCTTAGGATGTTGGTGGGGGTTGTTCTAACCCTTTTTTGTTTGTTTGTTTTAATGGTATATTTTATTCTTTAAAAAATATTTATTTAATTCCAATTGTTATTAGTTTTCAATTTGACCAGAGAGAAACAGAGAAAGAGAGAAAGGGAAAGTGAGAAAGCAACTTGCCAGGTCCAGGACTCAAACTGCAGTCAGCCATGTGGAAATCCAGTGCCCTTAACCACCACGCCATCTGCCAGCCCCAGCATGTTTTATTTTTTTTTTTAAGAATTATTTTATTTAACTTTATCCATTTATTTATTTATTTAAATTTGACCATAGAGGGACAGAGGGAGGGAGGGAGGGAGAGAGAGAAAGAGAGAGAGAGAAAGAGAGAAAGAGAAAGAGAAAGAGAAAGAGAAAGAGAAAGAAAGAATGTGAGCAAGCAAGCTGCCAGGTCCAAGACTCAAACCGCAGTTGGCCATGTGGGAATCCAGCGCCCTCAACCCCCATGTCACTTGCCAGCCCCCTCGGCATATTTTATTCTAATAGTCATTAACCAATATTCACTTTATAACTTACTTGACACATAATAATAATTTAGGCAAATACCATTCTTCTTGAATGTTTGCGTGGCCAGGTCCTTGTTTCATTTGCGCCCATAAAAAAATGTTAATGTTTTTCCTCAGATGGTCCCTGGATTTATGTGTTACTTTGAACTCCTCTGGATGATATCCCTCCTGCCCCCCCACCAAGAAGTAGTGGATTGAAAAGCCTGCCTTGTCTTCCTCATCTCCACTTTTGCAGGTCACACCTTCCCACTCTCCTTGATGGGCGTGGTCTGCAGTGTTCTAGTTAGTGGCGTGGTTAAGCCCATTGAAAATGTATGGGATCTGCAGAACTGGAATCCTGTCAGGGATTTGGAAGAACATTTGCATAATCTGAGCCTTACTGTATACATGTAAACACATCCACAAACAAGTAAAATTGAGATTTGCCCCTAAAATGGTTAGGAATGGAGATATTTGTCCAAGGTAACACAAGGTGTTGGTAAGAGTAATTGACTTAGAGCCAGAATCTGGCCAGAGTTTGAGTTGACCTTGGCTACCTAGTCATGGGGACTTAGCAAATTGCTCATCTTCTCTGAGCCTCAGCCTTCTTCCCTGTCAAATGGGGTTGCTAGCTACCTCACAGAGGATTAAATGCAGTAACAAATACAGACAACAGAGTGCCTGGCACGAAGGAGCCCCTTTATTAGATGCTGACGGTGAGCCAAGCAAGCTGCCATATCACAGGCCAGCAAATCAGGCACACTGCCTGTTTCTATAAGTAAAATTTTATTTGAACCCTGCCAAGTCCATTCACTGCTGTATTACCTATGGATGATTCCGTGATGTGTTGGTAGAGTTATATAGCTTCAACAGGGACCATGGGGTCTGAAAAGCTTAAAACACCATCCTGTCCTTTACAGAAAAATCTTTCAACCTGTCCGTTAAGTGCTTCCCCGCAAAACCCAAAAGGTGAATTCTGTTGTCTTCCCATTTCACAGGTGAGGAAACTGACACATGCAGAGGTTGAGGACTTGCCTACACTGCTTGTCAGAGTTGGCTCTTGAGCACAAGCCTAGGTCTATCTCAACTCAAAGCTTAGCAACTTCCCTATAATGCCTCATCAAAAGACATACGAAGCAAACTTCTACTTCTGTCATAACGCCCCACTTTCTACAGGTGACAATGATTGGGCCAGGAATATAGGCATCAGGGCCTCTCCTAATGACTCCAGCAGGCTGTAATGTAACTCCTCCAACAGAAACCATACCTCCACTTAAAATCCACATACTGAACTGGAACTCAGAGAGGTGGATGAAACTGTGGCATTGGCAGAGTCAAGAACTGTGAAGGATGGGAGAGTTGACCCAACCAGCAAGGTCATGAGATAGCCTGCCTCAGTTTCATGGATGTAAGCAGAAGACATGAGACTCCTGGGTCAAAGACAAAGGATTGTATTATTCTCAGAGGCCTAAGCAACACAAGTTTCATATTCACATCAGGTCCTTCTTGCTTCCCAAGTCCTATGAGGACTACACAGTAGATGCTCTATACGCAGTGGGTTTGTATCAGAACTTAGGAACATTGAACTTAGGGAACCCCCAAAACTTTTACAACAGGCAATGAGCAAACAAGCCTGACTTTTGCCTCAGAGGGAGATATGATCTTTATTATACTAGACAGACAAACCTGGCTTCTGCTCTGGAGGTAGATGTTATCTCTACCTTTCAAAGGATGCTGTATAAACATTTTTGACAAAAATATCAAGAACAAAAACTATCAGCCCCTCTGCTGCAAAATAGAACTCCAGAGGTCCTCAGAGAATTGCATCCCAGTGCTTGTTTACAAAGGGTCTCTGTTGCTATGTTCTGTGCATTGAGTGATGTTTGTTTTCTGCAGGTTCTCAAGTAATAAATATGAAATGTACTTTTTCCCAAACCAGTGCAGGGTAAACTAGTCTTTACAATTAGTAACCAATAATTTTACTTTATTTCAGTTGCGTGTACACTCTTCTCACAAACATAAGCACTTTCTTCTTTTAATTTATGAAACATGACAGTGAATAGCTGAAGGCTGATTATTCTGACAGTCCTGCTCAGGTTGAAATTTTAGACTTGTACAAACTCCCCAACTGTCAATTCTAAGTCTTCAGCTCTTCTGCCTGTAGGTGAATGTCTTGGCATCCTGGGAAAGCAGGCAGGATTAATGTAATTTAAGGCAGGGGGAAGAAGCGATCTTACTAAAACAGACTGAGATGCGGGTGGGTGTAAGAAAAGGAGCCACAGCAGCAGGTGGGAATGCTGAAAGCAGGTCTCCATAGAGCCTCATCTGGGTAGCCAAGTAAGGGTATTAATGTAAATTTTTAGTTGAATGCAGCAAAATCCATTCACTCATGTATTAGCTATGGCTGTTTCCAAGCGAACTGGTGAAAACTTTTTAGTTGCAACATAACTACCAATGCCACATACCCACCTTTCAATACAACAGCTTTATATATTCTGAAATGCTTGAAAATAAATTAAGATACTTCACATTTGTTTACATTTCTTTCATGAAAGTAAAAGAGAGGAAGCAAGCTCTCTCAACAAGATCTCTTATGGTGATCCTTCCCAAACTCCAGGCCTCACAGTCAACCAGGATCATGGGCACACACACCTGAAAGGCACAGGTCAGTCAGGGAACTGAACCCATGACCTTCCATAAGAACCTAACATCACTTGAGCACTGCACCACCTAGCAGACCCCTAACACATAGTTAAAGCCAATGATAAGAGACGGCTACTAAAGGAAAACCTGGACGTGCCTGTTTGTTCAGTGCCTGGCTACAAGCAAAGGAAAACAAAAACATAGGGACCAGCAGTTAGCATAATGGCTATGTCGATGGACTCCCACATAGTTGACTGCTGTTCGAGTCCCGGACCCAGTGGCTTAAACTCATGCCGGGCACGTGTGCGTGTGTGCCCAAGATCCCGAGAGGAGAATGGAGGAGAAGGGATTGCGGCGTGGCCATATCCCCGAGGAGTGATTTCTTGCTTTCTGTCTCTCTGCCTCTCTCTGTCTGAC
>NW_006210084.1:990762-1000964 GCF_000334495.1 Tupaia belangeri chinensis | reverse complement strand
TTTTTTTTTTTTTTTTTTTTTTTTGTTTGATGTTTCTTGGTTTTGTCTGATTCTAAGGTCAACCCATACTTCCTGTGGAAAATTTGGAAGATACAGCAAAGCATAAAAAATTTAAATAATCTATAATTCTATATACCAATGATAATCACTCTTAGGATGTTGGTGGGGGTTTCTCTAACCCTTTTTTGTTTGTTTGTTTTAATGGTATATTTTATTCTTTAAAAAATATTTATTTAATTCCAATTGTTATTAGTTTTCAATTTGACCAGAGAGAAACAGAGAAAGAGAGAAAGGGAAAGTGAGAAAGCAACTTGCCAGGTCCAGGACTCAAACTGCAGTCAGCCATGTGGAAATCCAGTGCCCTTAACCACCACGCCATCTGCCAGCCCCAGCATGTTTTATTTTTTTTTTTAAGAATTATTTTATTTAACTTTATCCATTTATTTATTTATTTAAATTTGACCATAGAGGGACAGAGGGAGGGAGGGAGGGAGAGAGAGAAAGAGAGAGAGAGAAAGAGAGAAAGAGAAAGAGAAAGAGAAAGAGAAAGAGAAAGAAAGAATGTGAGCAAGCAAGCTGCCAGGTCCAAGACTCAAACCGCAGTTGGCCATGTGGGAATCCAGCGCCCTCAACCCCCATGTCACTTGCCAGCCCCCTCGGCATATTTTATTCTAATAGTCATTAACCAATATTCACTTTATAACTTACTTGACACATAATAATAATTTAGGCAAATACCATTCTTCTTGAATGTTTGCGTGGCCAGGTCCTTGTTTCATTTGCGCCCATAAAAAAATGTTAATGTTTTTCCTCAGATGGTCCCTGGATTTATGTGTTACTTTGAACTCCTCTGGATGATATCCCTCCTGCCCCCCCACCAAGAAGTAGTGGATTGAAAAGCCTGCCTTGTCTTCCTCATCTCCACTTTTGCAGGTCACACCTTCCCACTCTCCTTGATGGGCGTGGTCTGCAGTGTTCTAGTTAGTGGCGTGGTTAAGCCCATTGAAAATGTATGGGATCTGCAGAACTGGAATCCTGTCAGGGATTTGGAAGAACATTTGCATAATCTGAGCCTTACTGTATACATGTAAACACATCCACAAACAAGTAAAATTGAGATTTGCCCCTAAAATGGTTAGGAATGGAGATATTTGTCCAAGGTAACACAAGGTGTTGGTAAGAGTAATTGACTTAGAGCCAGAATCTGGCCAGAGTTTGAGTTGACCTTGGCTACCTAGTCATGGGGACTTAGCAAATTGCTCATCTTCTCTGAGCCTCAGCCTTCTTGCCTGTCAAATGGGGTTGCTAGCTACCTCACAGAGGATTAAATGCAGTAACAAATACAGACAACAGAGTGCCTGGCACGAAGGAGCCCCTTTATTAGATGCTGACGGTGAGCCAAGCAAGCTGCCATATCACAGGCCAGCAAATCAGGCACACTGCCTGTTTCTATAAGTAAAGTTTTATTTGAACCCTGCCAAGTCCATTCACTGCTGTATTACCTATGGATGATTCCGTGATGTGTTGGTAGAGTTATATAGCTTCAACAGGGACCATGGGGTCTGAAAAGCTTAAAACACCATCCTGTCCTTTACAGAAAAATCTTTCAACCTGTCCGTTAAGTGCTTCCCCGCAAAACCCAAAAGGTGAATTCTGTTGTCTTCCCATTTCACAGGTGAGGAAACTGACACATGCAGAGGTTGAGGACTTGCCTACACTGCTTGTCAGAGTTGGCTCTTGAGCACAAGCCTAGGTCTATCTCAACTCAAAGCTTAGCAACTTCCCTATAATGCCTCATCAAAAGACATACGAAGCAAACTTCTACTTCTGTCATAACGCCCCACTTTCTACAGGTGACAATGATTGGGCCAGGAATATAGGCATCAGGGCCTCTCCTAATGACTCCAGCAGGCTGTAATGTAACTCCTCCAACAGAAACCATACCTCCACTTAAAATCCACATACTGAACTGGAACTCAGAGAGGTGGATGAAACTGTGGCATTGGCAGAGTCAAGAACTGTGAAGGATGGGAGAGTTGACCCAACCAGCAAGGTCATGAGTTAGCCTGCCTCAGTTTCATGGATGTAAGCAGAAGACATGAGACTCCTGGGTCAAAGACAAAGGATTGTATTATTCTCAGAGGCCTAAGCAACACAAGTTTCATATTCACATCAGGTCCTTCTTGCTTCCCAAGTCCTATGAGGACTACACAGTAGATGCTCTATACGCAGTGGGTTTGTATCAGAACTTAGGAACATTGAACTTAGGGAACCCCCAAAACTTTTACAACAGGCAATGAGCAAACAAGCCTGACTTTTGCCTCAGAGGGAGATATGATCTTTATTATACTAGACAGACAAACCTGGCTTCTGCTCTGGAGGTAGATGTTATCTCTACCTTTCAAAGGATGCTGTATAAACATTTTTGACAAAAATATCCAGAACAAAAACTATCAGCCCCTCTGCTGCAAAATAGAACTCCAGAGGTCCTCAGAGAATTGCATCCCAGTGCTTGTTTACAAAGGGTCTCTGTTGCTATGTTCTGTGCATTGAGTGATGTTTGTTTTCTGCAGGTTCTAATATAATAAATATGAAATGTACTTTTTCCCAAACCAGTGCAGGGTAAACTAGTCTTTACAATTCCAATAATTTTACTTTATTTCAGTTGCGTGTACACTCTTCTCACAAACATAAGCACTTTCTTCTTTTAATTTATGAAACATGACAGTGAATAGCTGAATGCTGATTATTCTGACAGTCCTGCTCAGGTTGAAATTTTAGACTTGTACAAACTCCCCAACTGTCAATTCTAAGTCTTCAGCTCTTCTGCCTGTAGGTGAATGTCTTGGCATCCTGGGAAAGCAGGCAGGATTAATGTAATTTAAGGCAGGGGGAAGAAGCGATCTTACTAAAACAGACTGAGATGCGGGTGGGTGTAAGAAAAGGAGCCACAGCAGCAGGTGGGAATGCTGAAAGCAGGTCTCCATAGAGCCTCATCTGGGTAGCCAAGTAAGGGTATTAATGTATTTTTTTAGTTGAATGCAGCAAAATCCATTCACTCATGTATTAGCTATGGCTGTTTCCAAGCGAACTGGTGAAAACTTTTTAGTTGCAACATAACTACCAATGCCACATACCCACCTTTCAATACAACAGCTTTATATATTCTGAAATGCTTGAAAATAAATTAAGATACTTCACATTTGTTTACATTTCTTTCATGAAAGTAAAAGAGAGGAAGCAAGCTCTCTCAACAAGATCTCTTATGGTGATCCTTCCCAAACTCCAGGCCTCACAGTCAACCAGGATCATGGGCACACACACCTGAAAGGCACAGGTCAGTCAGGGAACTGAACCCATGACCTTCCATAAGAACCTAACATCACTTGAGCACTGCACCACCTAGCAGACCCCTAACACATAGTTAAAGCCAATGATAAGAGACGGCTACTAAAGGAAAACCTGGACGTGCCTGTTTGTTCAGTGCCTGGCTACAAGCAAAGGAAAACAAAAACATAGGGACCAGCAGTTAGCATAATGGCTATGTCGATGGACTCCCACATAGTTGACTGCTGTTCGAGTCCCGGACCCAGTGGCTTAAACTCATGCCGGGCACGTGTGCGTGTGTGCCCAAGATCCCGAGAGGAGAATGGAGGAGAAGGGATTGCGGCGTGGCCATATCCCCGAGGAGTGATTTCTTGCTTTCTGTCTCTCTGTCTCTCTCTGTCTGGCGAGCGCACGCGCCCTATAGCAAAAATCTCTCAAAAAAAAGAATACACATTTGACATTGTCAAGAAAAAAGTAGCAGCATGTCTTTATTCAAAATAAACATTACCAGTAGGTGCAAAACACACATACGTTCAGTATCTGCACTTGCTGATGAGACTGCCAAATAAACATGCTTGGAATAAACATGCTTGGAAGCTCGTAACTGAGGACTGCAAACAGAAACGTACATCTGTCAAGAGAATAGATGTTGCTCCTGTCTTCTCCACTGGGTCGCTCACTTCTAAGGGGCTCTTCTTCCATCCACTACTGAGTCAGGGTCCAAGCTACACAAGGATTTGGAACAAGCTTGCTCGCTCGCTCGCTCTCTCTCTCTCTCTCTCTCTCTCTCTCTCTCCCCTGTTTTTCTGATTTATTTATTTTAATTTTACCAGAAAGGGACAGAGAGAGAGAGAGACAGAAGTAAGAAAGCAAGGTGTCAGGTCCGAGACTTGAACCACGGTCGGCCATGTGGGAGTCCAGTGCCCTAAACTACCACACCATCTGCCTGCCCCATTATTTTCCATATATTTTAAGGGACTGGATGACCCCGTTGTAATGGCCAGACTGAATGCATTCGATCCTACCAGGTTACTTGTCATCCCAATATGGGTTGGCAGGATAACTGTGATCTCTGGACATTGGCAGACTAGAGAACAGGTCTTTTCACGTGAAATTTAGGTCTAGAAATACAGAGTTTGCTCATTATTTGTTCTTTTACAGTTGACATTTCCATAAAATATGCTACTCTAGGGGCCAGATGGTGGCATGAGAGTAAAACATGATACTTTGCAAGGCCAACCCACACGGGCAGGTTCCCAGTTCAAGCCCAAAGACCTCTCTGAGTACTCCAGACACACTAACAAATAAACAGAACAATCTCCACTCTTCTCAATCCTGCCACCACCATGCTGGCTGTCTGCAGATGGCTCCCCTCTTACTTGCAGAGGAAACTGAAGCCATGACAACCACCTGCTGGCCGTGGTCTGCTCCTCCCTTATATCTAACTATAGGCACATCCTCTGAGAAGTCTGACTCAGCCAGGTGTGGGTTACATGCCCCTCCCATGAGTTGTCTAAGCACTGGCAGACTTCACTATCGGTCGCTTCACACGCCCTGTGGGAATCGTTAGTTTACCTGTCTCCCCCTGCTAGGCCCGAAGGTCATCAGGGACAGCGATCTCAAGTGCATGTCAGCAGCCAATAAAAATGTGCCTCAGTGAGTTACCCCAGCAAAGGGTTAGGGCATTTTCATATTCACACCACCTGGAGTGTTCCACTGCTGAAGAATGAGTCTAGTTTGAAGCTATCTTCTAAGATTAAACTGGTCATTTTTCTGAGATTTACCTCCTTGGCCTTGGACTGACTGTTTTTATTATCCTGGATCCTATCACAGATCACAAATGGCATTACTCCAACCACCTGCATCATAGCATATGGGGATGTTAATAACTCTCTTTAAAAAAAAATAATCCACACAATGAAAAATACTAACCAAAACTTATTACGTACCTACTGAGGGTCGGACAGTTAATAAGTACTACATGTGGGCCCTATTGTTTTCCCCTTACTCCATATGGGGAACCCGAGGCACAGAGATGTAGTCTGCCTTGTCGGGGCTTGTACAGTGTGATGGAGGCTGGCCAGATGCTCACCAGACTCACCTCTCTATCCTATGCATATGGCTAGAGAGAAGGGGAAATTTGGGTGTAACCTCAACTTTTCCTTTTGCTTGCTCTTTCCAAACAGGGCCGGACTGGCCGTCATCCCTGTTCTCATGGGCCTTAGCCGTGCACCTCCCCACTTTGGTACATGCTCAACCGTCCCCTGCTACCAGGCTACTTTTTTTTTAATTGCCAGAGAGTGTATATGCTCACCAAAGAGAGAGACAGGGGGGGAAGGAGAAAGCAGCTTCCCATGGGACGAGGTCCCCTTGTCCTCCCTCTCTCCATCCTGTTGAGATGCGGGGCACACACATGAATCCAGCGTGTTTGTTTTTTCTGCCCCTAGGCCAGGGCTCCAACAGCGCAGTTGGCCATGTGAGATCCAGCCTCTTAAGCACAGGCCATAGGCCAGCCTTTAAACAACTTTCGATGTCAATATAAGCTCCTCCATGAGCAGAAAGCTTCATGTCTGACCCACCATAGCGCTGACACACGAGGTTCTACCTCCGAACAGCGATGGCTGGCCAAAGTGGGAGGCCGGAGAAAAAGCTTTGGAGTCAGAAAGGCTGACTTTCAGTCTTCCTCCATCTGTTTCTGGTTCAGAAGCCTCTGGCAAATTATCATTCTCTCTGAGTTTCAGTATCTTCAGCTATAAAAGAGGGATGATAATTTGTATAGGGATGAAATTTTTGTAAAATTTAAAGTAATCAAAAGCCTCTCTTGCAGTTTCCAGTATATATCAATATGATCAATAAGCATTGATGCTGTTATTATTGTTGATTATATTACAGTCTCTTCAAATTCAGAGGAAACTTTAAGTCCTGGGAATACAATCTGCAAAGTATGACCACAGCTGGCATAAGAGGGCTGTTCATCCTGTAAATGGCCCGTGAAGACAGGGGTTCAACTACTGCCATTTTGCAAATTAGGAAAACAGGTCTCAGGGAAATTAGGTCACTGACTCAAGATTATACCGGTCACTGGTTCAGAGCAGTGACCTGGTTCTTCTGACTCTTAAGTCTCGTGTTCTTCCTGCCACCCCAGAAGGAATCACATGTCACCCTAGTTCCTGTTGCCAAGGTCAGCAGTATCTTAATACAGATCTGCTGCTGGCCTGGGCATGGAGGCACATGCTGCTGAGGGGCTGGGACCACATAGGGGCTGGTGGCCTGTGACTGAAGTCCCAGGTGAGGCAGGGGTATCGTGACATGGCAAGAGCCTGTCTAACAATAAACATTGAAAATCAAAGACGTGCTGCTAAGAAGCAGTTTGAAGCAGTGACTAAGTAACGTGGGGTTAGGGGAGAGAGAAGATGCTTTATAGGGGCGCGGCACTTGGGGATTATAGAGCCAAAGCAGGAGAGGGCCTTCACTTCACTCACCCCAGGTTTCTCACCCTTGGCACTCAGGGCCAGAGCATTCTTCGCTGAGAAGCACTGAGCTAGCACAGCCTTTCCAGAGACGGCGAGGCCCTGGGAGTGATGCTCTCCGGGCTCCAACAGCTAGTCTAAGTGCTTCTCTTCTTCCAGACTGTTCTTCAAGACTCATTGAGGCATCTTCAGTAAATGTGGCTGATGAATGGGTAAGAGATGAGATCCAGTAGGTCACCCCTACATGAAAAGAGAGAGTGTTTGAACCCCAAGCAGTGTATTAGTGGATGACTCTCAGTGTGAAGAGTCAAGAAATGGGAAGGACACACAAGAGCAAAGTCATTGTCATTATAAGAGATTTGATGTGACTCAGCCTTCTATTCTGCTTCACATCAAACCAGAATCTGTTTTTCAACATTAGAGAGGCGTTTGAAAGTGCTTTAAACCAGTTCTGGAGGGTTGTACAGTGTAAGCAGAAGGCTTGGTCAGGAGATGGAGTTCTTGACTTCGCTATAGCTCTCTGAATAGCACGGGTTACTTCACTACACCCAGCCCTGCATTTCTCTCGTCTGGATATAGCTGGAGGTTTGGGTGGGACAAGCCCTGAGCTTCCTATAGCAGTAGTGACTTGCTACCTGGCAGGTGAAAGAAATCGTGCCAGCAGCTATATTTTGTTGGACATACCTTCTTATTTAAACTGAAAAATTTTAGGGCCAGTGGTATGGTGGTTAAGGCACTGGAGCCCACATGGCCAACCCTGTAGTTCAAGTCTTGGACCCAGTGACCTGAAAAACATGTAGGGCATGTGCACATGCCTGCCCAAAATCCTGAGAGGAGAATGGAGGAAAGGGGATTGCAGGATGGCCATCCCCCATGGGGGGTGATTTCTCACTTTCTTCATCTTTCTGTCTGTCTCCAGTAAGCAAGCACACATGCCCTATAGCAAAAAATCTTTTAAAAACGGAAAAATTTCAAAAGTTTATTTCTTTCATGAGAGAGAGAAAGGCAAGCACCCTCAACAGGATCTCAAGCACGAACACCCAACACTCCAACCTTCCCAGCCAGCCAAGATCACGGGCACAAGCACTAGGTGTGTACAGGTCAACTAGGGAAACAAACCCAAGATCTCCAATATGGATTCAGCATCACATGAGCCACCAAGCCAGCCCTGCTTGGACATATACTGACAGAGAATTGTCCTTTCTTAACTCTTCTACATGGGGTTCCCAAAGTGCCATATCCAAATGTATCTTCAGAGACATAAGCTGCCTAAAGGATTTTAAGAGTTTATTTCTCTGGGAACCAGCAGTTAGCATAATGGCTATGTCACTGGACTCCCACGTAGTCGACCGCGGTTCTCATCCCAGACCCAGTGGCTTAAAACTCACGCTGGGCGTGTGTGCGTGCGTGCCCAAGATCCCGAGAGGAGAATGGAGGAGAAGGGATTGCGGCGTGGCCATCCCCCCTGGGGGGTGATTTCTCGCTTTCTGTCTCTATGTCTCTCTCTCTCTGTCTGGCGAGCGCACGCGCCCTATAGTGAAAACCTCTCAAAAAAAAAAAGTTTATTTCTCGGTAACATGTTTTGAAAATATCCCAATTATGTAATTGCTGCATTATTGTGGCTTGTTTTGATTTGTTTTAGAGAGATTTTTTGCTATAGGGTATGTGCACTAGCCAGAGAGTCAGACAGATACAGAGAGACAGAAAGTGAGAAATCACCCCCCCGGGGGGGGATGGCCATGCCACAGTCCCTTCTCCTCCATTCTCCTCTCAGGATCTTGGGCACGCATGCACACAAGCCCAGCATGAGTTTTGAGCCTCTGGGTCTGGGACTCATACTGTGGTCAGCCATATGAGAGTTCAGCAATGTAACTATTACACCATCTGCTGGTCCCAATTGTGGTGTTTTTGATTTCCCCCAATAGGCTGTCCAAAAGAGTAGCTCAGCTTTATTTACAACTCAGAAACTTAAAGATCCAAGGTGAAGGCTTTAGAAAGAACAGCTACACATGCCCTCGTTAATACTCCCTGGAGTAATTATTTCTAGTGGAGAACAGCTCACCTAACCCTCTTAGCTACCATTTGGTGACTGGGTCCTAGCATCCTGGTGGGGTCAGGAGGGAAAAGGAGAGAAACAGCCTTTAAATTTGTCAACTGCTAGTCTCTCAGCCTCTTGCTTTAGGCTCTTGCATGATTCACTGTCTTTTTGGTTAAGTGCTCAGTCTCTTACATTTCTTCTCTCGTGCCCTGCCCCTTTGTAAAATACTGCCTAAGTACATGGTGCCCTGCTTACATGACCCGCGACAGTCGGAGAAAGGGGATGGACCTCAGATTCATTGAGAGTCCTCTGTATTCCTGGTCTCTGCTCAGGCCTGGCTGGTCTGGCCCAGGTTCTAGTCCAGTGAACAGAAAGCTATGACAGGTGCCTGCTGGGTGGACAGTCAGGTGGTGCCGGTGTCCATGTCTGGAGTCCATGGCCCCTCTGTGGTAGTTTCAGGTCTTAGCTGGCCCATAGAGCTCTCAGCTCCTTCTTGACCTTGTCTGGAGCTCTCATGGCCTTAGGCTCACATAGCCAGCCACTTACTGGCAGAGCAGTATTGTCCCATCTGTAAGTGCAGCCACACACGAGTCTTCTCCTGGTGCCCAGATGTCCCTAAGCCTGCTCAGGGCATGATTCCATTAGCCTCAAACAAAGTCTTCATTAGTGTCCCGAGTCTAAGAAATGTAGCCACACGGGGTCTTCTTTTGGCACTGAGACGTCCCTAAACTTGTCCAGGAGGCGATTCCACTAGTCCCACCTGGAGTCTTTCAGTTCCCCATCCCTGATATCATGCTCTCCTGGGCTCCCCTCCTCTCCCCAGGCTCACCCCAATGCCTTGTGCAACCTGTCTCATAGCCAGCCCCTCAGTCTCTCATCGCCTTTCCAAAGCCAATCTCATGGGAGAGGACTTTCTAGTTCCCCTTGCCCTTCCTAGGACTTCCACTGTGTCACATCTGCTACCTTCCTGAGAAGATACTTCCCCTGTCCCCTTTCTGAGGCTGTGATAATGGGTGAGGTATTATGAAAAAAACTGGCTCGCCAATCAATGAACCTGAATTAAGATGACATTCGGGAACATTGCATCACTTTTGTATAAATAAAGGTATAGTTGAGGTTTCTGTCTTGTATGATTGTCCCGGGGACATTATTTTCATGCTATTTTTTTGTTTGCCTTTATAGCTATACAGACATCTTCCTTCTAGTGAGTATACCAGAAGAGATCATAAAAACAACTGTGGCCTGAGATAGGAGCTTGGCAGAACACCACCCTCAGACTGAGTTTGCCCTAGTGGGAACCTCTTCTGTGGTTTGCTGTGGGCCACACATAGAGCACAGAGTAGGCCTCATTGAAAATACTCCCTGAT
>NW_006210084.1:969661-990480 GCF_000334495.1 Tupaia belangeri chinensis | reverse complement strand
AGAATGGAGGAGAAGGGATTGCGGTGTGGCCATCCCCTCGGGGGTGATTTCTCGCTTTCTGTCTCTCTGTCTGGCGAGCACACACACCCTATAGGAAAAACCTCTCCAAAAAAAAGAAAAGAAAAAAAATACTCCCTGATTATGTAAAAGAAGAGATAGTTCTCAGCTGTGAGTAGGGGCAATTTTGCTCCCAATGAACATCTGGTAACACATGGAGCTATTTGGGGTTGTTTTAACTGGAGGAGGCGGGGCTATAGGCATCTAGTGGGTAGAGGCCAGGGAGGCTGGCACAAAATGGCCGCCACAACCGAGAACTGGCCAGCCCCAATGTCAATAGAACTGTCAATCTCTAAATAGCAGGCAGAGAGAAAGACTCTAAACTCAAATGACATGAACTCAGTAACAGTCATCGCGATGCAGGCTATGCTTCCCAGGCTAAGCTACAGCTGTAGTCAGGAAGTAAGGGAAAACAAGGGTTTTTAAGAGAAAACTGAAGAGGGGTTACCAAAGTTGTTTTAAAACAGTTATCTTTGGCTACTAGGACGGATGACAATGGCGGCATCAGTCCTGGTTGGACAGGCAGTTTCTGGGCAGATGTCCTCACAGAGGTATTTTTTGTGTAAGGTTTGCAGTGGTTTTTGTGCAAGACTGCGGTTCGGGCAGGGTCCTTGTGACAGTTCTTGTTATCAGGCATGCTTGCTCACCAATCTCCCCCTCCGTGGCTTTCCCCAGCTCCGTTTAGCAGGCTTTACTACCAGGCAACACAAACAACTCCATTTTGATTCCAACAACTTTCACAATGTGGAAGTCGAGAAACCATGGTCAAAAGCTACTACACCCACAAAAGGCAGAAACACAATGAGTGGAATCACAGAGCAATCAGCTTTTCAATTGCACATTTCCCGTGCTCCCGGTGGTCCAGATTTCTGCAGAGTTCCAGGGCCACTCAAGCTCCCCTCCGTTATGATTATGTTGATTACGGCCCCCCGACTTTCCTCCCAACTCTGTAATTACCTAAGCAATAAATGAGAATAATGCCACTCTGAAGTTTCCCTGAAGTCCTCCTGCAAGATTAATGGCCCTTGACATTTTAATAATCAGGCACTTTTATAAATGTACAAATACCTAGCAACTGGAGCAGTGTAAACATCCTTGATCTTTAAATTGTTGGATTGTGGAGGCCCCATTTGTAATCCCAGCCAGGAAAAAGAATTAAAAGCTGCCCCCATTAGGAGATTAGAACCACTTCAACCATTTTGGTCAGCGGTGGTTCTCAAGGTATGGTTTTCCAGCAACAGCAGCGTCACCTAGGAGCTTGGCAGAAATGTCAATTCTCGACCCCACTCCAGACCTCAAGCTTCAGAAATGGAGGTGGAGCCCAGTCATTTGCATTTTTTATGCCAGAGGGTGTATGCATGCACCACAGAGAGAGAGAGCACCCCCCCCAAATGGGACATTGTCATGCTTCATTCCCTTTTTCCTCCATTTCTCCATCCTGTCAGGATCCTGAGCACATGCACACATATGCCTCATGGGTTTTTCAAGCTGCTGGTGCCAACAATATTCAAACCATAGTCAGCTGCATGGGATCTGGTTTCTACTATGTAGTACTTAATTGCTGCACTACAGGACCAGTCCAATCTGCATTTTAAAAATGTTTCTTGGGGCCAGCAGGTAACATAGTATTTAAGGTGCTGGACTCCCACAGGGCCAATTGCAGTTTGAGTCCTGGACCTGGCAGGTTGAAAATCACGCTGGGCACATATGCATGTGTGCCCAAAATCCCAAGAGGAGAATGGAGAAGATGGGATTGCGGTGTGGCCATCCCCCCAGGAGGTGATTTTTTGCTTTCTCTCTCTTTGTTTCTCTATTTCTCTAGTGAGCACACATGCCTTATAGCAAAAATCTCTTAAAAAATTGAATAGATTAAAAAAAGTATGTTTCTTTCTTTCTCTCATAAGAAAGAGATAGAGAGACAAGTATCCTCAATGGGATCTTGCCCACAACCCTCCTCCTAGCCTCCCAGCTAGTCAGGACATGACCAGAGAACCTGGATCCAAACTCGGACTTCCATATGGCCTCAGTAACACGTGATAGTGTCCTACCACCTATGCCAGTGAGGCTGGGCCCAGGCACCTGCATTTTAACGAGCCCCCAGGTGATGTTGATGCACTTGGAAGTTGGAGATCTGGTCTAGAGTGATAGGTCCAAGGCCTGTTTTTGTATATAAAGCTTTATTGGCACAAGCCATGTCCTTTCATTTGCATATTTCCACAGCAGCTTTCACACCAGAAGGCAGGGTCCGTAAGTCTTCAGAGCCTAAAATATTTACCATCTGGCTCTTTACACAAAAATATTGCTGATCTCTTGTCTAGAATATTGTGGGAAATAGATTACAAGGCTCTTCGTCATTATGGAAAGAAATCCTGACATGTATCATTTCTTAGTTTCTACACTCCTCACTTTCCTCCATGTGTTATATCAGACCCAGTGTAGCAGGTGGCATGTAGTGTACTTCAAGGTTATTGGGCACTGACTCTTGAAGTCAGACCACTTGGGTCCTCCATGTTGGCTCCATCATCCATGTGTGTAACATCTAACTTAGCCCCCTCTTCTTTCATTTAAATCACCTTCCTCTCTGTCCTTCCTCAGTGGGGATGAGACAAGGTGAAGGAGCCCTTTGTAGGCCCCAGTGTCACTGAGTTGTCACTGGAGTGCTCTGTCCTCTGGAGCCAAGAGCTGGGCTCACTCCCCCAGCACCCTTTGCCTGGGACCTGCTTCTGGGGCTCATTGCCGTGCAGTCAGAAGTGCCCCACGCTTGGCTTGATGCTCTGAGCTGCCTTCTGGAAATACTTCATTTGTGAACAAGGGACCTCACATTTTTGTTTTATATGGAGCCCTGCAAATTACGTAGGCAGACTTCTTGCAGCTTCTGTAGAAACCTGATTCTAGCCTAAGCACCCCACCCACCCCCCACCTCACCCCCCCCCACCCCCGGCCTTGGATTCTGTATCAGCATGAGAACATATTTATAAACTAAATGACAACAGCAAGAAAACTCAGGAAATGTCATCTTTCCAAAATCAGGACGTCTCATAGTAGCCACCAGATGTCACCCTTACTGCATGGCAGAAGAGAGATTTGAATCAGGCTAGCACATAACTTGTAGATTTTTGAGCCTTTAAGGGGCCTCAGATGAGCTTGATCCAAGAACTTAGGTTTTGCCAGAGGGCCCATGTGCTCGCTGGAGAGAGAGACAAAGCAACAGAGGAGGAAAGTGAGAAACCACCCCCGGGGTGGATGGCCACACTCCAATCCCTTCTCTTCCATTTTCCTCTTGGCATCCTGGACATACATGGACACATCCCTAGCAAGATTTTCAAGCCACCAAGTCTAGGACTCAAACTGCAGTTGACCGCTTGGGAATCCAGCACCTTAACCACCATACCGTGACCTGCTGGCCCCAATACAAGAACTTTAACACTTGCTTTCTTCTGAAGAAGATGCCACTACAAAGAAGGGGAATCCACTGTCGACTAAATCTAACTGGAAAAACTGCAAATAATAATCATAACATAGTATTAACTCAGTTAAATAAGAAATAAGTAACGCAACTGGGGGCTAGATGATGCCACAGTAAGTAAAACGCGATGGTCTGTGAGGCTGACCACATGGGGAGGCTCTCTGTTTACATCCAGAGACCGCCCTGAGTACACTGGGCACACGTGTGCCCATGATCTAGGGCTGGCTGAGGCTGGAGGTGGATCTTGGTGTCATGACCCCACTGAGGGTGTGTCTATCTCTGTCTCTCTTTGTCTCTCTCATCATGGAAGAAATAAGTAGATAAACTTTAATAGGGAAGAAAAAATGAAAAAAACTTTTTTGATATTATTTATTTAATGTATTATTATTTTAATTTTCTTTAGGGCGTATGTGCTCACCAGAGGGACATAGAGCTGAGAGAGAGACAGCAAAGAGGGAGAGAAAGAGAAAGAGAGAAAGAAAGAAAGTTGCCAGGTCTGGGACTCGAACCACGGTGGGTCATTTGGGAGTCCAGTGCCCCAACCACCACACTACCTTCTGGCCCCAAAACATCTTAAAAAATAATGCAGCTAAGAGCATCTTCAGATAGGTTGGCATATCATTTCAACACTGCTATGCTCTCTCGAACTGGTGGTCAACTGTTGGTAAAAACATCTCAGTGTGTTCCCTATTGTCTTGAAGGGTTGAATTTGTTGCCAAGGAAAGTGCCAAAGGTTAAAGTCAAGCAGAGAGTCAGCACTTTTCATTCCAGGACTCCTAGTGGAAGGGCAGAATGAATCTAAGGTTTCCCTTGGATGTGTTTCCTAAGTTGCTGAAAGGTCCCAGCTGAGCATATACTCCCTGTTCGATCTACACCATCCCCGTGTAAATAGACAGTGCTGAAATAAGATGAATAGGTTGCTAGAAAAACTATGGGTTGCTAAGACCAAGCTCCATTTTTAAGTAATGGGATTAGTCTGCCCAAAATGAAAATGTCACCAGTACTAAAGTAACAATTCATCATAGAAGACATTCAAATAGCTCTCACAGTCTCTCGGATGAGTAATTTTATGTGGTGCAAGATTAGAAAGCATTCTTTCAACTTTGGCTGGCATTCAGCTGTGTATACATCTGCAAGGTCAGCAAAACTGCAGCACATAGAGTAAATACACCTGCCGACAGCAATACAGAACAAAATGGCAATAATGCCAGGGCTTCATTAAAGCAAATGGTCTTCTTAGTCTATTATGATCCAAGAATTCCTAAGCCAGCAGCCTGGGAAGTCAGCCTCCCAAGTTTCTGGGCCGGGACCAGTTATCCAACATACATAAACAATGGCCACATAGTTTACTCTATGTTGTTTTGTCAAAGACGAATTAATTATGCTTCCAAGAGGATGCTCAATATACGACACTATTACATCAATAAAAGATGGAAGGCTAATCAAAGGAGAAATAGCCTTACTAAAATGGACTTCAGACATCAACTTGCTCAATCAGAGAGTGGCCTGGAGGAGTTGAGCTCCTCTCAAGAACGCCCATCGGTGACCTTCGCTTCTGCCCTCAGTCAGCAGCCATCTTCCCCAGTCTTGCTCTGACTCCATCTAACTTTCTTGGCTCCGCTCAGCCTCTTCAATCTCACTATACTTCCAGACACAGCCTCCTTGGAAGTGGGTCTTTCTATGCCAGTCAAGAACTGTTTATTGTGGTAGGCCCCTAAGAACTGGAGGTTTGTTGTTTCTGCACCTAGGGTTCATTACCCCAATACAGTGACAGAACTGAGAGGAATTCCAACAGAGTGGAGAAGATAGCAGCTAGATTGCTGTAGGCTTAGAAAATAAAAGGTGAAAAAGCAGAGACTTCCAGGTTGAGATTGTTTTTTGGGCAGAAAAAATAAAAATAAAAGAGAGGTAAGACAATATCTTGAGTGGGAGGCAAGAGCCTGGAGTCATTTTATCCAGCAGAGGGAGACTTGAACATTTGCATCTTAGCACAGAGGATGATCTATAGGAGAGATTGTAAGTAACTGCTGCATTAGTGACTGAAACTGTGAGATTTCTCTTACCATGTATGAGACAAATCTCAGCAGACTTTCGGCGGGGAAAGGAGAAAACTCAGGAATTCAATGAGAAGAATTCTTTCATGAGGGAAAGCAATATAAATGAAAGGAGATGGAGTTTTGGTGCGAAATCAAAAAAGCAATTTGGCAGCAAAACGAGAGGTGCCTTTGAGCTAGAGGATCATTTGTCTTTTCAGTGGACAAGTGTCAACAAATGTTGTGATTGGTATGATCCTCTGAGGAGAGACTGTGGGGATGGTACCATGGCTGAAACCCACCCAGGCTACTCAACTTCCCCAGAGCAGGCTGTGAGAACTTCCAGGGAGGCTAACTGGGACCAGCCATGCAAGAGTCACTCTGGCCTGCACTCAATTTCTCACACTTTCCAGAGTTGCCGGCTATATTTCAAGATAAGGAGTCAGTCTACAAAGAATGAGGACATACTGACATTTGGATGCAGGTGTATACTCCTTAGTGGCTACCAAAGTGTGACGGAAAGGAATTAAGGCACCAACACAGGGTTTTAGAGCCTCTACTCCCTCTTCTTTAATATAAACGGTTGCATGTGGTACACACTGAGAGACACCTTGCTTCTTGCACCTAACCACCATCACAGGTTGCCTATTGTGAGATGAGAATTTGCACTCAGACAGTTCATTGGCCAGAACTTCATAGATCAACACTTCTGGGTGAATAAAGGAAGAAGGACTGGGCGGAGGGAGGATTCAGGCCACAATGCAGTCCCAACAAAGACTCAGACAATCCCAGGGGAATTCTGGACTTTGAAAGGCCCTGAAGGGGCATCCCAAGCTGGAGCAAAGAGGCTAGGCCTTTATATCTCCACAGTGACCATATAAAGGCTAGGCCAAAGGTCCTGGACCCGGTGGCTTAAACTCACACCAGGCGCATGTGTGTGTGTGCCCATGATCCCAAGAGGAGAATGGAGGAGAATGGATTGCAGCGTGGCCATCCCCCTGGGGGGTGATTTCTCGCTTTCTGTCTCTCTGTCTCTCTCTTTCTGGTGAGTGCAACCGCCCTATAGCAAAAATCTCTTAAAAAAAAAAAAAGAAGTAGGCTGCCCAAGAAAGAGGTTATGAAACGTGTAGAGGTGACTTTCTCCAGTCACGGACAATTTCTAGAGAGGAACTCTGCTGCAATGTGCCATTTGCCGGCATCTCTAGCAGCTGAAGGTATGAATGCTTTTGTTCAAGGAGTCAAGGTGAACTGGGAGGGTTATGGTTTAGAGTTCCTACCATAGTGAATGAGCACCTCCCTTCTTATTCACAGATGCAGAATGTCCCATTGTTTGAATGTATAGCAGTTTATTAATTAGTTACTTGTAAATTGATGTTCAGATGGTTTTCAATCTTTTGCTATTCCAAGTAATGTGGTAATATGTAACTTTGAACTTACTGACTTCATGTGTAGGATAAATTCCTAGAAGTGTCGTTCCTGGGAACAAGAGTGTATAGTAGTGAGGGTCCTTTTATCAAAAACATAAATGGAGGCTGAACAGTGGTCAGCCAGTGAGTCTTGTGAGGCCCAGAGACCACATCAAGGACTTTGGCTCTTGCAGTATGTGGAATGAGACAGTGTGGACGGGGTTCCGGACTGTGATGCAGTGGTAGAACCCAACACTCCGTGAGGCAGATCCATGTGAGAAGGTTCCAGGTTCTCCAGAGATCTCCCAGGGCTAGCTGAGGCTGGAATGAATCGTGGATTCAGTACACTGGTGGATGTGCTGTCTGTCTGTGTCTCTCAGTCATGGAAGGAATATATAAACTTTAAAAAGGAAAAAGATAGATAGATAGATAGATAGATAGATAGATAGATAGATAGATAGATAGATAATAGATATTTTAAGTGGAGGAGAGAGAGAAATGATCCGCTTTTTTTTCCAGTGAGGTCACCTACATTGATAGCAAAGAGCAGAGGGCCCAAGACAAAGTGCTGAAGAGCCCCAATATTTAAAGATTGAAACAAAGAAAATGCCAGTGGGAAAGAGGGAGAATGATCAGAAACAAGAAATAACTTTTATGAAGATGTTTGGCTGAGTAAAAACGAAAGTAGCCTTCCTCCTGCAGTCTGCGGCCATCGACTGTGTTCTGACATGGAACCGTTTTCCTGAGATGAGCATTCGGAATCTGGAGCACATGCCCCCCCCCCCCCTTTGCCTGAGTGGGCTCTGGCAAGAGTGAGAAGCCTGCTATAACTCTTGTTATCCCTCAGGGCAGCAGCTTTCATACTTATATCTTGAGAGAGACAGCAAGGGGCTCTGGGAGCTAGTGCACAACTGGCCTCATTGTGTATGTCTCGAATCATGGTCGACTACGTGAGAGTCCAGCAATATAACCATTACATCATCTGCTGGTCCTCTAGATGCAAACTCTTCTAATCCATACTTAATGTGACCCTCAGATGTGCCACTGAGTTAGAAAATATATTGGACATCAGGAAAGTCATGACACATTTTTGCATAGAAAAACAGAAAAATATGTCATGACTTTCCTGATGACCTAATATTTCCTAAAATGAAACTGTGTAATGTAAAAGAAATAAGCACTTCATCCATGTAGTACCCTGACTCCCACACTCAGCAAAGCATTCTTCATGCAGTTCTTTTCAGACCTTTTTTAGTTAATGAAGTTTTTGTTTTAAGAGAGAGAGAACCCACAACAGTGTATCCCATACCATGTTCCACTCCCAGTCTCGGCATGCCTAGATCATGGGCACACGTGTGCCAGGCATGCACAGGATGTGAACTCAGGACCTTTCCCATGTGGGTCCAGTAGTATTTTCATTGTGTTACCACCTGGCCCCCAAGCCCCAGTTAAATATTAGTCACATCCTGCCTAAATTAAATGTAGACATTGGCAAGATTTAGGGATTTATAGATTCATTTGGTGACACAAATAAATCATTTTCATGGAACTGGGGGCAGCCCTCCATTGGGGGTGCTGCTTTTAGAACTTGGAAAAGTCAGGACTGTGAGTCTTCAAACTCTTGAAACTGGAGTTCGCCTAAGCAGAGGTTCAAGATGTTGCTTGGTCCTTGTATTTACTCAGTAACAGACCACCTGTGGTATGGAAGCCCTGTGACAAAGGACACACAGGATTAAACTCACGCCGGGCATATGTGCGAGCGTGCTCAAGGTCCTGAGAGGAGAATGGAGGAGAAGGGATTGCGGCATGGCCATCCCCCCGGGGGGTGATTTCTCGCTTTCTATCTATCTCTCTGTCTCTCTCTGTCTTTCTGGCAAGCAAACATGCCCTATAGCAAAAACCTCTCTTTAAAAAAAAAAGAAAAGAAAAGAAAATTTTGCATCTGTCTTGGAAAGTAAGATAATTAAAGGCAAACTTCAGGGAAAAAAGCCTATCTGTCCTTAGAGATACATATTAATAGTAGTATTTGATTATCGAGCCTCAGATCTGAGTCCAGGGAGGGGGCCTGGTGTATTCTCCACGCTCACCAGCATGCTGCTTCCTGTGGGAAATGCAGAGAGTTCAAATCCCTCATGGTTCAAAATCATCTCACATGTGTTAAGGAACCAATGCTTTGATTTTTAACTGCTCTAGTGGAGACCACCCAAGCATGCGAGAGCTGGTGGGGTCCAGCTTTTCAGATGTGGGGTTATAATTATTAAGAAGGTATTTGCATTCATGTTTCTCTTAGTTTCCTGAAGTTAACTTGATATGTGATCTGACAACTGTTACTCTGTCATGAGTAGGCACTGTCCGGGTCTGGTTCAGGTGATCTGGTGTATGTGTGGGGAGGGGAGCTGGTTGAGTACAACCAGTTATTTCTGGCTCTGTAGCTCTCTGATAGGCAAAGGTTGATTTCACTTCCCTCCTCTAACAATAGAGCTTGATATTCAATCAGAGCATGCTCCAAATGGCTGGTGGAGGGCGACCTGGTCAGGGATCTTTTCTTCTTTGCCAAGGATTCCTATCCCAGGGAGGAGCAAGGGCACTCTCCAGTACATTCTTAGCTAAACTAAACTGCCATTTAACCTGTTAAACTAGGAGAAAACTCTAGCCAGTCTTTCTGCTACAAGATTTGCTACCAATTCCTGTATGTCTAGAACAATGAGCCGGTAGGATTGTGGCAGGGATGAACCATGAGTTGGAAGGCTAAGAATTCCAAGGAAATCAGGGCCGCTGGCCTTCCTGATATCAGGAAGGATAATAAACCAGGGTAGTCCATGAGGTTTAAACTACTCTAATGGTCTAGGCCCAGCACTGAAATCATTTTGTGGGCTTCAAAATGTGGCGAGCACATTATAGATAAGAGTAAATATTGACTGCCATGATAAAAAATGTTTGAGAACCACTACTCTAGGGGAACCTCAGTGTTTCTTTCTGATACTCTTCTCACCGGCATGAACATGGTCAAGGACAAATGGGTTTCTCAAAGGATGTTGGAACTGTGAAGCTGCCGTTAGAGTCAGCAGTGTGATGAGTTTGGCTCTCAAATGCTGTGAAGTCTCATTGGTTCTAACTTCTGGATTCGCCTCTTGTTCTTGGAGCCACTTTCATTAAAGTCTTTTTTCTCTTATGGAGCCAATGTGGCAAAGAAGGCCAAAGCCTTCTGTTTCCTGAAACCCATAGAGAAACCTGAGTAGGAGTTTGAGGTGAACAGCCTGGCTTGCTACTCCCAGCCTCAGGGAAGACCACTCTTACTCTTGGAAATGATCCACCCTCCATGTGGGTCATTGCCCTCTCTCACCACGATAGCAGTGAGACAAGCCAAAGGGGACATATTTAGAATCTCAGCTAAGGGGAAGGACATTGAGGAGGTGACTTAATTCCTGAAGTCTGCCCATGGCCTAAGACAAAGAAGTCCTTGCAGCATGCACACAGCATAGCATGGGGTAGTAGCCAAATCTGGCCACCACATGTGCTCATTATCAAGTTTTATGAGAACACACTCATGATCATCCACTTACATATTGTCTATAGCTGCCTTTGCTCTGTAGTGACAGAGTTGAATAGCTGCAACAGAGACTGTCTGGTTCGCAAAGCCTCAAATATTTCCTAACTGACCCTTTACAGACAAAATCTACAGACCCCTGTAGCATAACACATCAGAAGACCTTGTGAGGAGAAGTTGGGAGCAAAAGTACCAGCCTGAAAGGCCGTTTGACTATATCCGTCCTTAAACTTGTGACAACATCAAGTATAGGACCCCTGAAACCCATCCGACTCCCTCTGCTCTTTCACAGCTAACATACATGATCTGTTTCCTTTGTGCATTGATTGGTGATTTGTCACCGATCAGTAGAGGGTGATGTCGAAGTGCCATAGTCATACCAGCTCTCTGACAACTGCTCGGTCTAACAACTTGTGCCATATTTTCCATGTCCTGACTCCAACCTTGAACCCAAGTGAAGCACCACTTCAGGATCATATAAATGACCTATTTATTTGGAAGTCCTGTTAAATCCTGAAAAGAAAGTAATGGCCACGTTTTCTTTAAAAATTTCACAGCAACATGGAGCGACTCGCTGGAATTTTCTTAGATGATGGCCATTGTTAAATCACTTTCCATACAACTACCAATTATTGAGCCTCTGTCTTAGAAGCTGCAAACTTGGGACAAGAAGCATGAAGTATGCTTGCATTATAAGCAAACCAGATTCCACAAGTCTCTATGTTTCACCCTAGTGACCAATGACTGAAAGAGTACCTTTGCAGGCCCGTGGGAACCACTAATACTCTTAATCATAACTGTGACCAAACAAACAAAAAATACTATTACATCCTGGTCCTCAAATACAGTCACTAACCTTTCACCCTCACCATACACAGGTACTAGCATTTTAATGTCCCCCTCCGAAACTCATGTTGAAATTTAGTTGACATTGTGATGATATTAAGAGGTAGGACCTTTAAGAAGTGATTAGGTCATTCATGAGGGCACTGCCCTCATAAATGGATTAATGCTGTTCCTTTTATCAGGAACCTACTTTTCTCTGTGTACTCTCTTGCCCTTCTGCCTTCCACCATGGAATGATGTAGCTAGAAGGCCCTCAACCAGATGCCAGTGCTATGCTAGTGGACTTCCCAGTATAAGAACCATGAAGAAAATAAACTTACGCTGTTTATAAATTACCCAGCCTTGGGTATTTCATTTTATCAGTTAAAAAAAATTAGCTAAGACACCAGACAAATAGTAAATGAGGCCAGCAGGTGGTGTGGTGGTTAAGGGCACTGGACTCCTACATTGCTGGCCATGGTTCAAGTCCCGGACCTGGTGGCTTGTTTTCTCACCCTCCTGCCCCCTCCTCTCTCACTCTGTCCCTCTCTGTTCAAATTAAAAAAATAAATAGATAAATAAGTAAATAAATAAAGTTAAATAAAATAATTATTTAATAATAATTTTTAAAAGATAAAAAAAACAGTCTCATTTCAGAAAATGTATTGGTCTGTTTTCAATGACATTTACCTATTATGGAGCCATCTTCAGCTTCATTTGAGTACAAAATGGTGACCCTCATTGCTACTTAAACCAAATTTGAAATAGTCATTTAATATGTGTAAAATGATATTAGAATATGTGTTAGTGAATCACAGCTGTTAAAGCAGTCCAGTTTCCTCCCCATCTCTGTATCGGTGCTTGTTCCATAAGGGCAGCCAGCAAACATGGACACATTGGTTATTTGATCTCTGCCACACAGATCAGGAATACTTTTAACTGTGCAACAGTGCATTTTAAATTATTAACCTCAGCTTCATTTTCTGCTAGCCCTACCTTTACTCCTCTCTGTGCAGTCAGCCCTGGTTGCCTCAGGGAAAGGATAATAAAGGTAAATACAATTAACCAAGTGGTCAGTGTTTTGATTTCCAAAAGCCCAGGCCTGGATACGATACAAAGATCTGCAAGAACAAGTGGTCAAGAAGAGCACAGTTGTTCTGCGCTCGAGCCTCGAGAAAATTTATCCGGGATGTGTGGGAGGGAGAGTCAGAAGGAAAATGAAAATAATTTACATGCCAGCAGGTCTCTGAGGAGACCTGTACCCTGAGCAAGGCTGATTCAGGGCAGAGAGGGGAAAATAATGGAAAACCAGCCTATGTTTGGGCATCTAAATGTAAATGGGGATCTATGTCCTATCCAGCTGAGGTGAACTGGAAGACCCTGGGGTTTCCTGATCCTGATTATGGTGGGAGCAGAAGACATACTCATTTGTTGTATCTGCAGGAACTCTAAGGCAACCGCCAAGAGTTTCTGAGCCCTGAGATGGCCAAGAATAGCAGACTCTTCCCTGGTGCCAGGGAGAGGCGTGTTCTTCGTACCACAAGCCAGTGAACCTCAAGAGGGCTTCAAACTACAAACAAAATAAGGCAGAGTAGTGACAGAAGTCCCCAAGGACTAGAGAACCAAGGAGAATATGGCCAGCTCAGTGGACACCAGGAGGAGGAGCAAGAAAATGGACCCATCCCAGGGAAGGGAGCACAAGGTGGCAGGGTGAGTTTCATTCCTCTAAGGAAAAGAATCCAAGGGAAGTTAAATTCTATTACTGGAAGTTTCATTCAGGTATTCAAATTCACACTTGGTGTCATGGAGAAAAGGAGCTAGAGTGGATGGATGATAAAAGATTCTGTCTTTTTTTTTTTAATTTTTAAATTTTTTTTGAGAGATTTTTGCTATAGGGTGTGTGCGCTCACCAGACAGAGAGAGACATAGAGACAGAAAGCGAGAAATCACCCCCCAGGGGGGAAGGTCACATCGCAATCTCTTCTCCTCCATTCTCCTCTCGGGATCTTGGGCACGCGCGCACACGTGCCCGGTGTGAGTTCTAAGCCACCAGGTCCGGGAAGCGAACCGCAGTCGACTACATGGGAGTCCAGTGACATAGCCATTACACTAACTGCTGGTTCCCTTCTTTTTACAAATAATGAATTTAGTCCTTTCCTGAAGATGAATGAGCAGCCCTGATGGTGGCAAGCAACAGCAGGGGAAAACAAAAACAAAAACAAAAACCAACCAAACAAACAAAAAACAGAGCTAGCAAAGAAGAAAGAGACTGAGAATGAAGTACAGTGCTTAGTGTGTGCTGGACTCAAGAGTGAAAGCCAGTGGAGGAGAAGGAAAGGTATCCAAACAGCAAGGAAGGAGGGAGTCAAGGGTACACAGACCTGTAGGACCTGACTATTTTAAACTCACCCTTAATTTTGGCTATAAAGTACTAGATTCTTAAGATTTTTATACAGGAAAGGGACACATTTTATACTAGGAAAAAGGACGAGTCTACCATGACTAGGATATCCATATCATTTATCTTCTAAGCAATAGGGTCGTCAGAAAAGTCATGATGTATGTTCTCTATGTTTTTCTTTGCAAAAATGTGTCATGGGGGACCAGCAGTTAGCATAATGGCTATGTCGCTGGACTCCCATGTAGTCGACCACGGTTCGTGTCGCGGACCCGGTGGCTTAAAACCCACGCCGGGCGCGTGTGTGTGCGTGCCCAAGATCCCAAGAGGAGAACGAAGGAGAAGGGATTTTGGCGTGGCCATCCCTCTTGGGAGTTGATTTCTTGCTGTCTCTCTGTCTCTCTCTGTCTGTCTGGTGAGTGCACGTGCCCTATAGCAAAAGCCTCTCCAAAAAAAAAAAAAAATGTGTCATGACTTTTCCAACGACCCAATAGAACACTTCTCAGTATGCAAGGGAGTGCTGAGTGGATGACTTACTAAGATGCATGGTCACCCCCTCGAGGCCTGTGAGTGACAAAGAGAGACCTACCATTCAAAGGCAACTCTGTGAGAGTTTATTTCCTGGTGTTTAAGTCGGCACTTGAGGAAAGCGCTGTGCTCATGTGTACTAAGAACTCAGTAGATTATCTGCTCAATCAGGTTGAGCCAACCACTACCCTTTGCTCTTGTCATTCTTATCTAGACTTCAAATTAATTTATCATAGCTACGTGAGATTAAGGGAAGTTGTTTTCAAAATTATCTCTAGGAGAAAAAACAAATCATCTTATACTTGAGTCCTTACAAAGTCTTTACTATCACAGGGTCTTCCCCGAATTATTTTAAGCACATAGTGTTTTTAGTGAAAGCCAAACTAGCCTGTAATGACTTCAATCATTCCTAATTTTGAGATATCTCTTGAGAGTTTTTGTTTGTTTGTTTTGCCATAGGGTGTATGCGCTCACCGGAGAGACAGACAGAGAGAAACAGAAAGACAGAAAGCAAGAAATCACCCCTCATAGGGGATGGCCACATCGAAATCCCTTCTCCTCCATTCTCCTCTCAGGATTTTGGGTATGCAAACACACGCACCCAACATGAGTTTCAAGCTGCTGGGTCCAGGACTTGAACCTCAGTCAACCATGTGAGAGTCCAGTGACCATAACCATTACACCATCTGCTGGTCCCTCATTGCTAATTTTGACTATTTAGAGAAGTCACCAGAAGAAGTCACTAGTAAACAGGAGTAAAGCTCATTGTAGGGCAGATTTGGTCATTATTCCTGGACATATAACATTTAATGCATTTTGAGTGCTTTCTCAGGCCAAGCACTGGCTAAGTGTTTTACTCATGTCAACTCATTAGTTATCCCCCAAAACCTGTAAGTGGGTAGTCAATGATCCCCTTTTGCAGAGAAGAACATGGAGGCACAGAAATGCTAATCTTTTGTTTATATACTATGGAGTAGGAGAGTCAGATTTGGACCATGGGCATGCTGGCAGCAAAACCCACACTGTGGCCTCTGGACCATGCCACCTCTCGCAATCACTAGTGTTGCATGTCAGTGTGGGCAAGCTTTTTCAGAAGCTCTTTAAAAGCAATGGAATATGTCATTATGTTTGAAGATCCCAAATACCTACACATTGAATCAAAAACCTATGACTGAGAATAAAATGTTCAGTGGCCTCAAGATACAGTATATCTCAAAACAACTTAGAAATGAGTGAAGAAGGTGGGACTTTGGAGGACACCTTCAGATGACTCCAGAAGTCCCTCCCAGAATGACGAAGACATCACTGTTGGAAAATACATGTAGAGAGTTTGATATCCTTCTTAAAATGTGAGCAGGAAAAAGTCTAAAGTACTATTTTATAGTACATGTTTATATTATATGTTTTGTATTATATGTTTAAATATATCTAGTGTTACTATTTCTTAACAGGAGGCAGTGTTGCCCCCTAGAAGACTTTTGGCCATGTCTGGAGACATTTTTTGTTGTCAGAACTTGGGTCAGGTGGGTGGGGGGAGTGCTACTGGAATTACTTAATTAGCACTGCTAATTTAGCATCTACTCTATTTCTGTGTTCCTAGACCCAGTAACACTTGACCCTGAGAATGACTAGGTCGTGGAGTTGTGATATCATGCATGATTAGATGTACCCCATGATCGATGTTGGAAAATATCTCTCAAAGCATGTCCTAGTTGTATGAAACAACTAAAAGATGGCTCCCATGGTCTTCTGACTTGGGAACATGCTGTATGTCAAAGTCTTGCATTTGGAAATAGATGGTTTGTTTAAGTGTGAGAAGTCCTACAAAATGCTGGTCTTTGTTCCATCCCAAACTTTCCAAATTTATTTTATCTATCTATTTATTTATTTGTTCATTTATTTATTTTTGTGATTGGGTGGAGGGTAGGGATGCTTCTAGTGTTGTCATGTTTTACTGTGTATATGTTGGAGTAAATTTTATTATGGATAACTTTCATTTTATTCCTGTCTGTTACTATTAGAGCATATACCAATTTGGGAAAAGGGTATGTAAAATAGGTTATACTGCCTATGCATTTCAAGCAGGGAAAAAATTGCATTACAAACTATATGTTGTAAAAAGAAGGTAGAGGGTAAGCAGGTGGCGTGGAGGTTAAGGTTCTGGATCTTAGGTGGTCAGCTGTGCAGTTTGAGTCCTGGACCCAGTGGCTTGAAAATCATGCCAGGATCATGTGCACGTATGTTCAAAATCCCAAAAGGAGACTAGAGAAGAAAGGATTATGGTATGACCATCTCCCCGAGGAGTGATTTTCTCACTTGCCCTCTCACTCTCTCTGGTGAGCATACATGCTCTATAGCAAGAACTAAAAAGAAAAAGAAAGAAAGAAAGAGGGGAGGGACAAAAGAAAGAAAGAGAGAGAGAGGGAGAAAAGAAAGAAAGAAAAAGAGAAAGAGAGAGAAAGAGAGAGAAAGAGAAAGAAAGAAAGAAAGAAAGAAAGAAAGAAAGAAAGAAAGAAAGAGAAGAGAAAAGAAAAGAGAAAGGAAGAAGAAAGAACAGGTTCAATCAAGCACTGTGGAGCAGTGTGTCTTTTTTTTTTTTTTTTTTTTTTCTTGGAGAGATTTTTTGCTGTAGGGCACGTGTGCTCACCAGAAAGACAGAGACAGAGAGACAGAAAGTGAGAAATCACCCCCCGGGGTGGGGGTGGCCATGCCGCAATCCCTTCTCCTCCTTTCTCCTCTCAGGATCTTGGGCATGCACGCACATGCGCCCAGTGTGAGTTTTAAGCCACCGGGTCCGGGACTCAAACCTCGGTCGACTACATGGGAGTCCAGCAACATAGCCATTACACTAACTGCTGGTCCCTGGAGCAGTGTGTCTTAGCAAAAATGGTGAGGCATCACCTAGGTTATCCCCATCAAAGCTGAGGGAAGGAGGCACATGTAATCCTGCCAAGGTCATAGTTTTGCAGAGCAAAGGTGGAAACCCCATAGACTCCTCTAGTCCCACCTCCTACTTCACAGACAAGGCAACTGAGCTTCATGAGGATTACATGGTATACGCAGTCACCACAGAACATGAAGAGCCTTCTAGTGTGACCTGGTCATACCGCATTCCTTGAATGGGTGAACAGACAGTTCTGGAGGCAAATATTGTATCATCATATCGTTTCCATAGAATTTACTGTGTTGGTTTATGTTCACAAATCCCTGAAAAGCAATAGAATGATAATATGTTAAATACATTTCCCTGTGAATCCTCCATTCTCTCAAACTCCATTACCCTACTCCAAAGCAGAAAGCTTAAATTGTCCCTCTGGAGATCAGGTGATATTTCAGAAAGAGAATTAACCGAGGTGCCAGAAAACATCATACAACAAATTAGTCTTGATCTTAAGGATAGCAGCTTCTACATTTCCTTAACCACAGAAAGGATCGCAATAGCTTTCCTTATCCATAGAGGATGCATGCCAAGACCACCAGAGGATGCCTGAAACCACAGACAGCGCCGCACCCTACATAAATTATGTATTTTTTCTGTACATACATACCTATGATGTAATTTAATTTATGAACTAGACACATTAAGAGATTAACACTATCTAATGATAATATAGAACAATTGTGACAATATGCTATAATGAAAGTTATGTGAATGTGGTCTTTCTCTCTCTGCAGAAACATCTTACTATACTGTACTCATCTGTTTTCAGACTACGGTTGACCACATGCAACTGAAACCACAGAAAGGGAAACCATGGCTAAGTGTATGGGGGGCAGGGGAGCTACAGTCCTCACTTTCTTGGCTGGACTGTTGAGATGAAACGCAGCTCGGAGGATTGTCCAGTGACGATAACATGTATGACAATATCTTTAACTGGGCTGGTGTGTAGTGTATTTATACTGGAAAAAATCATTTTACAAGCTGGGTGATGTACAATGATTGAATGTATAAAATTAGAAAACTAATAAAAACAAAAGAGGAAAGAAATGCAACTCTTTTGCTCAGTCCAGTCAACCTGGAAAGGATCAAGGTTTGCCATAACTGAGCATTTTCAAAATGAGGAGTGAAGACACGTGGGAGACACAGAAATGTTATATTACCTGTTGATGATGACATGTGTAGTATTTTTCAGCTCGACTGGTCTAAGGTGTATTTCATGTTGAGTAAGTTCTCTATACAAGCTAAACGATCTATAGTGATTAAATTTATAAAATAATAATAATAGTTTCAGAGGCCAGGCTTTTGCCCTGGCTAGTTATGTGTACTTGAGTTTGAAACTTCACTTTTCTGTTTCCTCTATCTGTAAAATAGGGATGAAAATGTATTTTCAGTTTTTCTCAAGGTTCTTGTCAAGGTAAAATACAGTAGTCCTCTTTTATATGTGGTTTTCAGTCAACAGTGGTCTGAAAATATCAAATGAAAAAAATGTCAGAAATAATTAATCAGTTTTCAACTTCCCACTGTTTTGAGAAGTATGTTGAAATCTCGTGTGGTCCTACTCTGTCCTGCCCAGGATATGAATTATCCCTTTGTCCAGAGCACACACAGTGTATATACCTGATAGTCATTTAGCATCCATCTCAGCTCACAGCTCGAAAACACATGGGAACCAGCACTTAGCATAATGGCTATGTCGCTGGACTCCCACGTAGTCGACTGTGGTTCACGTCCCGGACCTGGTGGCTTAAAACTCACGCCGGGCGGGTGTGCATGTGTGCCCAAGATCCCGAGAGGAAAGTGGAGGAGAAGGGATTGCGGCGTGACCATCCCCCCTGGAGGGTGATTTCTCGCTTTCTGTCTCTATGTCTCTCTCTGTCTGTCTGCCAAGCGCACGCGCCCTATAGCGAAAAAACCTCTCAAAAAAAAAAAAACCCCACATATTATGTATGTATGGGTTTGGTCCTATCCTCAGTTCCATACATCCACTGGGGTTGTTAGAACATGTCTCCTGAGGATATGGGGGTCTACTGTAAAACAAGGTATGTGGAAGCTCTTTTAAGATTTATAAAGCTCCACCAATATAAGAGATTGTGGTTATGATGCAGACATAGCTTTTTCAATCTGAAATAAATGTGGATATTTCAGCAGATGTCTGTCTTTATTCTCAGACGAATTCGTATTCCTAAATTTGATAATTGTCCAGTGTTTTCAGAGTGACTTGTTGATTAGTCCAAAAGAGTCTGGCTTACTCCCTCTGGACAAAACCAACAGAGAAGCCAGATAATGCTGGAACTTATATCCAGATGTTTTCAATATGTGTTCCAATTTACACTCAACTACAATGGTATTTCTCCATTTCCCAAAGAACCAGGAAATAGAAGTGTTTCCGCATACAGCATTGTATATTCTTAGTCACAGTAAACATGTACCTTGACTTGGAGAGATTTCAGGATGCTTGGAACAGTCTTTCCCAGACAGACAGAGACTGTTAGCCTCTGAGAACCCCCACCTGCCCCTTCTTTTGTCTTGTCAAAGGCCATTAGCCCAGGACTACCAGGAACACAACTTTAGTTGAACACATTGGGTTTATTGCTCTTCACAACAAGGGAGACTTCATACTGCAGGCAGCCATCAGGCGTCTCATTAAGAGGTTTTTGGAAGAGATTCGTTTTAGGATATAGGTTTTTTTGGGGCAATTTGAGGGAGAGTTTGAGGAAGAGCAGATTTGCTTTGGAGTTAAACACTGGGGGAAATTCTATTATAGGGTGTCTTGAATCTTATTTATAATGCCAAAGGACTAAATTGAGGCTAAAGCCATAATTCAAAAAAGCACCTATCAGTAGAAGAGCATGTTTGGTCATTTTTGTAATTTTACAATGCTCACATTTTGTCTTCTATCGTCACACCTGATTACGAGGCAGTCTTGTTTTTGTTTTTATCCATGACAGAAAGAGTGGCCTTGTTTGACTTCAATGGCTTGTAAAGTAGTTACATTCAACAGGACAAAACCAAGACCAGGTCAGCTTCTAGCAGCATCAAGGCCTAGCTGATGGGGCTAGCTGTCAGGGGCTATGCTCCTTGTTCTCAGTTTTTCATCAAATAAAATAGAGATACAAATACCTACACTCAGCGTAGGTAATATGGTGGTTAAGGTGCCGGACTCCCACATGACTGACTGTGGATTGAGTCCTGGAACTGATGGCTTGCTTTCTCTCTCTCTCTCTGGTGAGCACATGTGCCCTATAGCAAATTTTAAAATAAAAAGAAAATTAAATAATTCTTAAAAAATACCTACACTTAACAAAGGCACAGCTTAATATATTTCTATAAGATCAACACCCTTGTAACCATCATGCAGGTCAGGAACTGGAATATGGCCAGCCACCCTAGGAGCCCTCCTGGGGTCCTATCTTGGTCACAGCCCCCAAAGTGGCAACTCTACTGATTTCTACTTAATCACTTCCTTGTGTTTTATTTATTTATTTATTTGGAGAGGTTTTTTTTGTTTTGTTTTGTTTTTGGTGGTTTTTTTTTGTTTGTTTGTTTGTTTTGCTATAAGGTGCATGCGCTCGCCAGACAGACAGAAAGAGACAGAGAGACAGCGAGAAATCACCCCCC
>NW_006210084.1:959076-969594 GCF_000334495.1 Tupaia belangeri chinensis | reverse complement strand
CGGCGTGAGTTTTAAGCAACCGGGTCCGGGACACGAACCGCGGTCGACTATGTGAGAGTGCAGCGACATAGCCATTATGCTAACTGCTGGTTCCATTTTTTTTATTTGTTTTTTAAAAATTATTTCATGAGAGAAAGAAAGATACCCTCTACAGGGTTTCACACCAGCCTCCCACATCCAGCCGGGATCATGGGCACATACATGCACCCAGCATGTTCAGGAACTGAACTCTGATTCCATAGCATTCCAGAGCATTGCACTACCTCTGTACCGTCGTGGCTGGACCTCTTGTGTTTCTTCTTCTTTTCTTTTATTTTAATTTAAAAAAACTGCTAGAGGGCATGTGCACTTGTAGAAAGACAGAGAGAGAAAGTGAGAAAGCACCCGCCATGGGGGATAGTCAGACTGCAATCCTTTCTCCATTTCTCCCTCCTTTCAGAATTTTGGGCACAGGCACACACACACACACACCCTGTGTGTTTTTCAAACTGCGGTGTCCAGGACTTGAACCATGCTGTCAGCCATGTGGGAGCCAGCTGTCTCATCATCCATCAGGCCACTGGTTGCCCACCCCCCACCCCCTGCCTTGTGTCTCTTCCTAAACATGGGCATCTGGCCATACTCACTTTTAAAAACTTGATATGACATTGGGGAGCCAGCAGTTAGCGTAATGGCTATGTCGCTGGACTCCCACATAGTCGACCGCAGTTTGTGTCCCGGACCCGGTGGCTTAAAACTCACGCCGGGCGCATGTGCGTGCGTGCCCAAGATCTCGAGAGGAGAGTGGAGGAGAAGGGATTGCGGCGTGACCATCCCCTCTGGGGGGTGATTTCTCGCTTTCTGTCTCTATGTCTCTCTCTGTCTGTCTAGCGAGCGCATGCGCCCTACAGTGAAAATCTCTCCAAAAAGAAAAAAAAACTAGATATGTCTTTCAGTCTTTTTGAATACATAGGTTTCTCTCCACTCCTTTCTTTCCTTATAATTTATCTGTTGAAAATATTGAGGTCTGCAAAATTTGTCAACGTCTGGATTTTTCTGTTTCCTGTTCACAGGCAGCTTAACCCTGACCTTTGTCCTTTTAATTTCTCCCCACTGACATCTGGACCCAGAGGTCTAGATGGACTCAAGTTCAATCACTTTGGCAAGTGGTGTTATGTTCTTTCCTTGGGGCACTGGGGGACATTACTTCTCATTGTCCCTTGTGCTGTTTTTATAAGAAAATTGTGGGAACCAGCAGTTAGCGTAATGGCTATGTCGCTGGACTCCCACGTAGTCGACCGCGGTTCGTGTCCCGGACCCGGTGGCTTAAAACTCACGCCGGGCGCGTGTGCGTGCGTGCCCAAGATCCCGAGAGGAGAATGGAGGAGAAGGGATTGCGGCGTGACCATCCCCCCTGGGGGGTGATTTCTCGCTTTCTGTCTCTATGTCTCTCTCTGTCTGTCTGGCGAGCGCACGCGCCCTACAGTGAAAAATCTCTCCAAAAAAAGAAAAATGTATGGTGTCTGTTTTCAGGTGTGAAATACAGACTTACACAGCACATTCCCAAGTGCTGAGGGGACCAGTTGTGATGTGGCAATCTGTCCTAGAACAAACCTGGAAAACATTGTTGAGGAAGACTTCTTAGAGCACAAAGGGTCAGGAATATGAACCTGGGGTTGTGCTGGAAGTCTCCTTTCCTTACATTTCTGTGAATAATTTCCCTTTTCTACTAGTTTGATGTGTCATGTGGAAATGTCTGTCATCCAGAAAAACTTAAAGCAGAGCGTGGTGACGTCTGGCACAGACGACACTTCTCTGATATGATCGAAGTGCGTGGCGTTCTATAATGTAAGGCTTATGTGCTGCAACTCCTACTGCTAGACCGTAGGATTCCGTGCGTGCATCCCACAGTGCATGGAGTTCCCAATAGTCACTGTGATGAAATAAGCTAGGAAAGCACAGCTCAGGGTAACGGGACCTGCCATCTTGACAAGGGTGTCTATTCCTCCATAGCCAATAGAACTGCATGTCGTCTATTCTGAAAGTTAAAGAGGTCAGCTAAGGGACCAGCAGATTGCATAATGGCTATGTTGCTGGACTCCCACATAGTCAACCACAGTTTGAGTCCCGGACCCAGTGGCTTAAACTCACGCCAGGCGTGTGAGTGTGCGTGCCCAAGATCCCAGGAGGAGAATGGAGGAGAAGGGATTGCGGCGTGGCCATCCCCTCGAGGGGTGATTTCTTACCTTCCATCTTCTGTCTCTCTCTCTCTCTGTCTTTCTGGCGAGCACATGTGCCCTATAGCAAAAGCCTCTCAAAAAAAAAAAGTCAGTTAACAAAGAGATCATGCATATTTTCCCATATGAGCAAACACCATGACCCCTCTCCAGTGTCATACTCCCTGTTTCCTGTTTCAGTCAGCCTCAACAGGAAAACAACCTATACCACATGTTTTAACAGAGTGGATTTAATACAAAGAGCTGGCAGAACTGGTGTTGGAGGACTGAAATCAAGGAAAGGGAGCCTTGAGATTTTTCGGAGCACTTAACCGTGGGAAGCAACCGCTGTCCCTAGGGCTTGGTGGGAATGGGAGAAGAGGAGGGTATCGTCTGAACCTAGGAGGTTGGAGGAGGGTCCCCAAGGGGCTGCCACTTAGGGCTCTGAGTGGGGGAGCCTCCTGAGAGTTTTGAGATGGCTGAGTCAGAGAGCTAGGGCATTCTTATAATACAGGAAATAAAGCAAGGATTGTTGTCAGCTGCTGGGGAGGCTCATTCCTGGGGAGATACTGACAGGATTCTCAGTAAACAAGAAGGAACACCCCCTTCACTCTCCTCCAGTCTTGCTGGGTCCCTCTTGCATCCCTTCATGGCAGAACCTAACAAGAAACAACTGGCCGAGCAAAAATGTAGAAGAGTGATTCAGAAGCTGAGAGACAATAGCTTAATAACTGGCACCCTTCCCTTTGTTCTCCTGTTCCTCTTGTTGTTAATGGAAAGCAACTGCTTCATCTATTGAAGCTTATTTGTAAGTTCAAAGTCATTCCTAAACAAGGGTGGGATGGGTGTCTTAACTATGCTCAGCTAAAAAACAAAAACAGAATGAACAAACAAGCAAGCATAAATTGGAATGTTCAAGAATCAGAGCACGAGGTCCCAGCCCCCGGCTAGTGAGCATTCTCTTTTTTCATTGTAATACTGTTCTTTTAATGTCAGTGTCTTATTTTTAATTCTTGAGCTTGTGGTCTCTCTCTCTCTCTCTCTCTCTCTCTCTCTCTCTTTCAAATGTGTCAGAGAAGTTCAGGCACTCACCAGAGAAAGGCAGAGAGAGACAGAGACAGGGGGGAGAGATTTCAACAAAACCACTATTTTGGCAGGCCATCTTGATGAGATTAAAATGGAGTGTTTTGAACCCTAGGACAAGCAAAGTTAAAGAAAATTTCTTGCAGCTATTCTTTTTCTTTGTTCATGATAGAGCATGTACACACACAATGAAAGTGTGTGTATGTGTGTATGTGAGAGAGAGAGAGAGAGAGAGAGAGAGAGAGAGAGAGATGAAACACTCTCTACAAGTTCTTATCATGCCACAGTCTTCTTCCTCTAGTCTTCTGGCCCACCAGATCATGGGCACTTTGCACACTGCCCTGCATGTTTCAGGCTGACCAGGCACAGGATTCAAACTGTGATCCTCATGTGGGATCTGGCTTTTCTTGTTACCACTACACCATATAGCTGGGCCCCTTACAGCTATTTCTAAAGATCTTAGGTCACTAAGAAAAGATTAACTTCAGGTACCACACAAACACCTGCTGGCTTAAGTTAAGGATGTGTCAAGAGGTTCCACAGATGACTCAAAACTGCTTATCTTGGGGCTGGCTGGTGGCATACCAGTGACACCACACTCCATGAAGCTGGATCCCTATGGGAAGGTCCCACGTTTGTGTTCTGGGCCTCCCTGTGTATCCTGGTCATGTGCTCATACAGCCATGATCTGGGCTGGCCAAGGATGGGGTGGATCACAGTGTGAAGACCCCGTTGGGACTCTGAAACACCTGAAGATCGCAGGAATAATGCAGGAGTTGGGACCAATAAATGTGACAGTCAATGGGACAGGGATCCAGAAGGGTAAGCAAGTAAGACCGAAACATTAGTAAGTGCTGGTCTAATTCAAAAACTTCTCTTAACCTGTGTGTCCCATTTGTATTTCCTGCCAGAATTCGTGACTCTTTGTGGCTATATCAGGGTTCATTCGTGGATGCAGAACTAAGAGTTTTTGGAATACAAGATTTCCTGGAGGAAGAAAATGTTACATAATTATGGCAGGTGAGGGTTGTCTAAGTAAGCGAAGGCCCCAAGGGGAGGTTAGAGAATTGGCCAAAGAGGCGTGAGCCACACTCACTGGGTGTCCTGTGCCATCTCTCTGCAAGGCTGAGGTAGAGATGGAGGACAGAAGTCACAAAGCTAGATCACCAGGACTCAAGGCAGAGAGTGGCAATTTCCAGGAGACCGGGGATATAGGGGAAGGTGTCAAGGTTCAGGTAATGATTTGTCTCCCAAAGTTTCAGGTTTTGGAATTTGGTCTTAGTGGGCAATGACTGGATGTTCCCCAGAAATACATGTGCTAGGTGCTGATTACATTGTAAAAGTATGAAGTGAAAATTTAATTCCTTCGTGATGCCCCAGGAGGGCTGTGGGGTGTGATAATGCCTTAAGAACAGAGTTCCAGCAGGTATACAGCAGAGGAAATGAGATTAGAATGAAACCCAAAACTCCGCCTATGGTCCCACCCTCTGCCATCTTGTAGCCTGACCAGAAGTTAGACTTTGGACCCTGGACCTCCAAACCATGAGCTGAATATGGTAAAAACCATCCAGTCCCAGGGATTTCTGTTGGCCATGCAGTAATGGAAGAAAACAGAGGTCAGGAAAGGAAATGACCTCCTGGTTAAAGCAACCAGAAGATGCCATGACAGACCCTCCAGAAATTGTCCATTTTTTCTTTGGGGAGATGTCGAAGGCCAGGGTGACTGAGGGAGAAGGGGAAGGTGGCTGAGCTAAGGTCAAGGCCAACACTTGGGTTTCTCTAAAGGAAAGAGATGGCACTGGCTGGGCCAAAGTTTCTACAGCTGTAATGTGGGACCCAAATTGCCTGAGGACCTTGTCAGCATGCAGCTCCAAATACAGTGGGGCCTGAGGTTCTGTGTTCCTTACCAGCCTCAGGAGGAGCCGGTGCTTCTGGGTGATGAACCACACTGAGTAGTGACAGACTAGGCTAACAGGAGCAAAACAAAGTTTAAATGCAGCTTTTCCGGGCTGGCCCCATAGCCTAGTATCAACAGGTAAGGGAGCTAGATCCCATGTAACTGACCGTGGTTTGAATCCTGACTCCTGTGACTTGAAAAGCAAATCTGGATGGGATGGAAAAAATGGAAGAGAAGGGATTGTGGTGTGATAACACCCCACTGGGGAGGGGGAAACCTTCCCACACCCTGTCTCCCCGTCTCTCTCTCTCTGGCAATCATATGTATCCTCTGGCAATTAAAAAAAAAAGACGGGACCAGCAGATGGCATAATGGTAACGTGGCTAGACTCCAACATAGTTGACTGTGGTTCAAGTCCCAGACTCAGCGGCTTGTGTCAGAATGTGTATGTGAATGCCCAAGATCCCAAGAGAAGAATGGAGGAGAAGGGATTGCCGTGTGGCCATCCCCCTGGAGTTATGGTTTCTCATATTCTGTCTTTGTCTCTCTACTGAGCATGAGCACCCTATAGCAAAAATCTCTCTCTCAAAAAAAAAAAAGGCAACTTATGGTTTCCAAGGCAGCTAGGGGAGTCCTTCGAGGGTCAGAGTAGGGAAAAGCTCTAGATGGGTTAGTATTCTTGAGTGGGAGGTTCTAAAACCAACCTCCCGGCAAAACCATGACACCCAGTGGCCAGAAAGCCCTATGTCCAAGACTGCGTCCCAGCAAGACCTCAAACCATCCACCAGGGCTTGCTCTGATGAATTCCAGGCATGGAATGGAGAGAGATGACCAGGAGAACATGAAGAGCTCATGTTCAGGGGGAGAATGAGGGAACCTGATCTGGACTTCATGGCTGTTCCATGCATACATGTTCACACATGCACACACAGTCCACATGTACTGGACTAACTTTATCGAGCAGTTGCCATGCGCCAAATACTTTCTTTTCAAGTTTATTTATTTTCGTCAGAGAGAGGGAGGCACCCTCAACAGGGCCCTCATGCCTCGGTCCTTGCCAGTGTCAGCCAGCCCAGGCCACAGGTAACGTGCATGCGCATGTACCTGGTGTGCACAGGGAGGCATGGCGGAGCATGGCAATGCTGTCGTGCCAACGCCTGGCCTTCACGCTGTCCGTACAGTCAGCGAGGATGCATCATAGAGTCCTCGGTGGCTGCCCTGGGCCATGGAATTGGAGGCAAAGGGGTTCTCTGGACTTTCCACTTTGGACAGTTCTGGGTGGTTCCAAGCCATTCTCATAGGCACACCTCACATGCGAAGGGGCAGGCCAGACTACCTGGCCTGGCGCTGACACACCTTGCTGCTCCTGCTGCTGTCTCTTTGGCAAACGCCTCTGCCCAGGTGACAAAGTCCTTCTCTGCTTTCAGTCCAACACCCATACCACCCCCTCCAAGAGGTCCCCTCAGTGACATCCAAAGCTAAACGCAGGCTCTGTAATGGCGGTAGCCCATGCACTCTGCTATGACAGTCTAATCACAGTCTATTGCAATAGCTGGACCATTTCTCCTATCTCGTCACTGGACAGAGAGCACCAGGGCGGCGGAGATTGGTTTCTGCCCTTCCTGCAGTTGCAGCTCTCCCCCAGGGTCTGGTGCATAGCAACCACTTACTGCAGCTTTCCTGTGAATCACTGCATTGATTGATGCACACGTACTCCTCTTTTCCATGCATCGTGGGTCTAGTTTTTAGCTACTGCTATCTGATTTGGGGGGAGGGGAGGCATGCTATGGTCCCCACTAGGGTTGCAGAATGTGGTCACGATGCTTGAACATGGCTTATATTCTGGGCCGAGTTCCTGATTGGGCCTAAGACCACTGGAGTTACCACTCACAGGGCATTTAAGTGACTTACTGAGCAAACCCAAATATAGAGTTCTGTGTGGATTTTCAGCAGTCCATAGGCCCAGCTGGAGGTACAGTCCAAGTAACTGTTGTCAAGTGCATGGTTGGTCCAGGCCATCACTGTCACTGCTGTTAGCCTACGTCCCCTATCTGCAGTAATCGGAGCTGACCTGGCGTGTCGTTTGGAGCAAGTAGCTGAGTTGAGTCGAGGCAGACTGCCCCGGGCCTTGCTGCTGCCACTGGAGAACTCTGTCTCGGCAAATCCTCCCCCCCCACTGCCCGGCAGGCAGCTCTGCTTTCTGGCTCTCTCTGCAAAGGCAGGCTGGGAAGAAAGCAAGCAAGTGTCTTGCAGGGGAAGTACCTGTAGCAAGAACAGCAGAGGTGGCCAAGCCAGGGCACAGCCACACTGCTCTCGAGGGGTACAAACCAATTCCCAAGACCACAGCCTTGGCCACAAAGAAAGCAGCTAAGAGACACTTCCGGAGTAGGCAGGTCTGTGACTCCAGTCAAACTCTCCTACCCTCGTGAAACTGGTGAGTGGTGAAACTGTCAAAGACTGTACCATCCTTGACAGTAGCCACTGCCCTCATGTGGCGATTTAAACTTTAATTAATGAAAATGAGCGTTCAGTTCCTCTGTTGCACTGGCCACATCCCAAGTGCTCAGAAGCCACATGTGGCAGGCAACTACCAGACTGGATGTGCACACACAGGACACTTCTGTCATCATGGCGTGTTTCCTTGTGTGGCGCTGGCCTCAGGGTGGGTGGTGTTTTGTGTTCTTTCCACTGAATTTGTACTGAGAGCTTGCTTTCTGGTTGTTTCCCAAAACCGCCCAGGGGCCCTGGGTATCAAGGCCAGTTGTCTGAGTGGAAGGGAAGAAAACCAGGAATAACGAACCCTGTGGTACAAGTTCATCATTTTCAAGTTGTGTTATTTCTAGCAGACCCACCCCACCCCACCTTGGCCACCTGCTAACCAGGTCCCAGAAGCCCCCTGAGCAGCCTTGCCAGCTGGTCCCACCAGGACGCATTTCACACAAAGGAGAGCAGCATTTCTCCAGTGAAGGAAAGGCGTGAACTTGTGGGAGGGAGTTTAACAACCTTCCCATATGTGAGGCCTAGGCCACTCCTGTGCGCCTCAGATGGTGCAGTTTCCAGCATTTCGAAGGCGGCTTTGAATGCCTCTGGATATTTTATAGGCTGAGGAAATTGGGGCCTCGTTTTATAGCATATCATGAAGGGTCTTGCCAGAGTGGAGTAGAAACTAAGTCCAGATTCAAAGCAGATCTTCCTAGAATGGCCACTCTCTTATTTGTAAAGGAACCATGTGTACCACAGTCAAGGCAGAGTCGAGAGTGAGGAAAAGGAACAGGAAAATCAATGCAGAGGAATGGCTCCTCTTACAAAGCCTTTAAGTGCTGTTTATACAACACATACATGTGCAGTTTATGTATGAGTGTGCAAGAATTCCAAGTTTTCATTTGTTTCAGGCTTCCCATTTAATACCAAGGAGGTATTACAGCTGATGGTGAATCAGACATTAGCAAGAGCCCTGGAAACTTAGAAAGGCTGGTCAGTTGAGGCCAGCAGGCGGCGTGATAGTGAAGGTGCTGGAATCCCACATGGCTGACCACAGTTTGAATCCATGGGAGTAATTTCTCACTTTTCCTCTCTCTGTCTCCAGCGAGTACACACACCGTATGGCAGAAACCTATCAAAAAAGAGAGGAAGGAAAGAAGGTTCATCAATTTGGATGTGGCTGAGCACATAGACCTGAGTAGACAGAGATTTAAAAGGCATTAAGATGCCTCAGTTTCGCCAAGTAATCTGGGGAGGCCCTAGATGAAAGTCACTGACTTAAGTAAACACATATCAAACCCTGCTTCCACCACCACCGATGGCCAGCCACATTCTTTTAAAATTCCCAAGTATTTAATCAGTGCATCTAGAAAACAACAGTGTCAGCTATTTTTTTGTTTGTTTGTTTATACAAGGCTGGCTTCCAAAAATTAAGACAAATATAAAATATTACATTTAAAACTCACCGATTGTGGGATCAGCAGGTGGCATGGTGGTTGGGGTGCTAGACACTCCCACATGGCCGACCATGGTTCAGGTCCTGGACCTGGTGGCTTGCATTCTTATTTTCCCCCTTTTCTCTCTGTGTCTCTCTCTGGTCAAATTAAAATGAATGAATGAATAAATAAATAAATAAATAAATCTTTTTAAAAAAAAAGATAAAACTCACCAGTTGCTACAAATGCACCAATCATTACGAACAAGTCATGGCCACATGTGTGCTTTACATATTTGTATCTAATGTATCCATGGTTACAAATGCACTTTAAAATGTACCAAATATAAGAGATAAGATTACATTTAAAAAGTGGAGGCCAGCAAGTGTTGTGGCGGTTAAAGCATCTGGATCCCACATGGCCAACTCTGCAGCTGGGTCTTGGACCTGCTGGTTTAAAAAAACACAGCAGACGTGTGTGCTTGCATGCCCCAAATCCTGAGAGAATAGAGGAGAAGAGATTGTGGCATGGCCATTTCCCTGAGGAAATAGGGAAATTTCTCTCTTCTCTCTCTCTCTGGTGAGCACATACACTCTATAACAAAACAAAATAAAACCCAGGAAAAAGAAGTGAAGACATTAGGCAAAAGAAAATAGAAGAAAAATAAGCGTCCATAAACAAACTTTTCAACACACATATGTTGGTCACAAAGTTGGTTCTGTCTTTTAAAGCAGCTAGAGCAGAGAAGCACAGGCATTTAGATATACAATCCAGGGTCCCTAAGGAATAGAGTTACCCTTACGGAAAAGTTTGATTCTCTCTTGGCCCTAGCAAAGACAGCGTAAAAGTGGTGATAAGAGTTCTCAGTGATACTGTGAAAAGTAGGTGAGCTGATATGTTTGTTCGAGGAAGACCAGTGGAAATATACAACTCTGAACATAGCATAAAGCAATTTGTAAGCAAAGGGCTTGGTATTAATGTATTTTTGTCCAGTTAAACAGCTTGCTAATGGATTATTGAGTCCAAGGATAAATTGCAGACCTGCAATTCTTGGTGTAGGTGGGGAAATGAGGAGGCCTATCTGAATCAATCAGAAAACTTGTTCAAACTATGTAAATAAGCCCCAGTCCCTTCACACTGACAAACACCTTCCCTTGAGATTTGATAGGACCACAGGGTGTTTGTCCCCAAATATTTCAACAATGAGCCTGCAATGTGTTAGGGTGGGAGCTGCATGGACAATGGAGGCTTTGGTGAGAGGGTGACCAGATGCACAAATGTCACCTAGAGAACCTTTGTTCAAGTTCATGCGTCTAGACCCTACCCTAGTCCTAAGAATCAATATCTCTTGGATGAGGCCACAGTACATTAATTCTTTTTTTTTTTTTTTGAGAAATTTTTGTTATAGGGCACGTGTGACAACCAT
>NW_006210084.1:954292-959018 GCF_000334495.1 Tupaia belangeri chinensis | reverse complement strand
CTTCTCTTCCATTCTCCTCTCAGGATTTTGGGCACACACACACACACACACACACACACACCACACACACACATACAGTGTGAATTTTAAGCCACTGGATCTGGGACTGGAACCTCAGTCCACTACATGGGAATCCAGTGACATAACTATTATGCCATCTGCTGGTCCCATACATAAATGCTTAACTCCCTTACCAGATAGCATTTTGAAGAACTCCTTTGAGAAGCAAGAACCTAGAACAATGGGTAGACCATATACTATTCAGATGAGCTTCCCTAAATAGTTTTTGAGCAAACTTTTAGAAAAGAATCACTTCCAAATTATACTCCCCAGTGAGCACACCTAGATTGCCTCTGTCCTTCCAGCCAGTCACTCTTGTGATGCAGCTCACAGCTCACCCCAACAGGGCAGGTGTGGACACCGAGTAAAGTAGGGGAAACCAACCAAGAGGTGTTCCTAACTGGCAGCTTCCCTCCTTTACCTACCCATGTGTCTCTGGACATAGCTAAAATACTCCATCTCTTTAGGTCCTTGATGTTTTGAGATGCCCTATGTTTGACAACCTGCTTCTACCCATCTAAGCTCTGCTCAAAACGCCATTGGTAGAAAGATACCATGTTGATGTTGTATATTTGATGCCTTTAAAAAATCTGACATAGAGCCAACAGGTGGCATGGTGGTTAAGGTGCTGGACTCACACATGGCAGACCATGATTCAAGTCCCAGACCTGGTGGCTTGAAAATTATGCAGGGTGCATATGCATGCATGCCCAGGATCTCAGGAGGGGGATGGAGGAGAAGGGATTGTGGCATGGCCCCTCTTGGGGGGGGTGTGATTTCTCACTTTCCCTCTCACTGTCTCTCTCTGTCTCTCCGCAGTGAGTACATACACCCTTAAGGTTTTAAGGCAAAAACCTTCAAAAGAACATGCTGCTATGCGTCTCTGGACACTGCACATTTTATTCCTGGCAAGCACACATGCCCTATGGCAAAAACCATTGAAAAAACTGATATAAAACAGTCTCAGTGTTTACTGAACTGAGTTGAACTAAATTCAATAAGAAGAAGAAAGGAAAATGACATTCACTCTGATAGTACGGGTAGGAAACTATCCACCTGGCCAGGTAATCTGATGTGCCTTGAGATCCCTAAAGCAACTCAAAAGCACATAATTTTATTTCTATATTTTAAAAGGAGTAGGATGAAGAGGAGAATAAGGGGGGGGGAAGTAAAGAAAAAAGACAGTCAAGAGCTCGGGTAGTTAGTGGTGGAGGTAACAGGCTTGGGCCTCTCCTGACAGATGCGTGCAAAAGCTCCTGAGATTCCTGCTACTGTAACGTCCAGCCTGGCCCCGGGAGACCCAGAAGAACTTTCGTTCTGGCTCTTCCCCTCTTGCTCTGCTGAGAGCGAGAGTGAGTTCTAACCAGGAGACACACGCACAAGAGAAGCTGAGATGGGAAGGTGAATAGGAACTACACGTCAGCAGCATCCAGCTCCTACCAGCTTCTGGAAAACACAGGGAGATGCCCAAGGGAGCAACTCAGTTGGTCACCCACCAGGAGAAATAACCCCGACTGTCATTGCAAATCAGCTTTCAATTAAGAAAACGGTGAGCATTTTATTCAATTGTCTGTTTTAGCTGCATAGTTCAGAAATTACTTGAGAGCAGGGCTGGCAAGCGATGTGGTGGTTAAAGGTGCTGGACTCTCACATGGTCCACTGCGGTTCGGGTCCTGGACCTGATGGCTTACTTTCTCATTTTCCCTCTTTCTCTTTCTCCGTCTCTCCCTGATCAAACTGGAAACTAATAATAATGATGATGATAATAATAATAAATAAAGTTAAATAATTTTTTTTAAAAAAAGAAATTACTTAAGATTAGAATGGCTTTTTTTCCCCTTCTGGGGGTTTCTAAAGAAACTTGGGGGCCTACCTCTTTTGTTGGAAAGTTATCTCTGTTAATAGTTAGGGTTGCTAAAGCTAATTGACAGAGGAAGTGGGAAGAAATGGATTTCATTCTTGCATTCAGCAGGCAGGCCGGGGATTCCGGTGCTGCTTGCAATAAAAATCCCTTTCATGAAAGATGGGTGGAAGGCCATTCCATCACATTCAATTTCCTTTTCCCATTTCAAAGACAATAACCTGGTTTGGGGCAAACAGAGACTATTTATGCTGATACGGTTCATGAGAAGTTATTGAAAATTCCTATTTTCATTACCTTGAAGGAGAGTGGGAGAGAAAAAAACCCTAGAAGAGCTGTAAATGTGTCGGCATGCATATATTTTGTTTCGCTTTGTACTTCTGAAAAATATAAAAAAGACCTATGCCCTGGGCCACCCCTGTTGTACAGTGCTTAAGCACTGTGCTTTGAGAGCAGAATCCACATGGTCACCTACAGTCTCAGTCCTGCCCTGGTCACTTGAGGGACATGCTAGGCATGGGTATGCGTGCAGAGATACTGACAGGATGGAGAAATGGAAGGGAAGGGACTGTGGCATGACCATGCCCAGTGGGGGAGCTTTCTCTATTCTCTCTCTCTCTCTCTCTCTCTCTCTCTCGAGCACATGCACTCTCTGGCAATTAAAAAAAAAGGGAAAAAATAGAGCTAATTTACAATATTCAAAAGAAGTGTGTGTAACTTCTGCACCAAGCCCAATGAATATCCTTAGAAGAATTTAATCTTATACCTCAGAGTTAAGATTTTTAATTCCTGACCCACAAGAACTGCAAGGACCCCACCCCTGTACACTCTGCTGCTGGTGGGAGCCCCGCTGGTCCCTGAAAATCCATGCTGCTACTGTCTGCCTGAGTTTGCCTACCGCCCAGCCTCACAAGCAGGTCCCATGGCCCATACCCGTGCCAGCGGAGGTAGGTTTTTCTTCGCGGCTCCCACTTCCTGTCATAGCGATGCCTTAGTCAGGTCCCCTTCACCAGGGTACTCTGAACACTGTGACATGGATTGCTGGCTTTCTCTCCAGAGCACAGGAGGCCCAATTTCCACCGCATGTTGTTGTTGTTATTATTTTATAAGTGTATTCATTTACTTCATCCTTGAGAGAGGGAGATAGAAAGAGTGAGCGAGCAGGAGACAGGTCCCCAGCAGTCTACATCACAACCCAACCCGGCCCCCGTTGGCCAGGCTCACGGGCACACTCGCACAGCCAGTTCACACAGGGAAGCCTTAGGACCTTCCCATATGACCTCAGCACTGGGGAGCGTTGTATCACAGCTGTGCCACCACAGCTGGCCCAGCTCGTGCGAAATGACTAGGACTGTCCTCCCCATGTTATGACTTACCCTAAATTGGAGGCCTCCTGACGGCACAAGTAAAACATATCTCAGCCCCAATTTCCTCCGTAGCTAGCACAGACTTGTACAAAGCTAGTGCTCCGGCGGTGTTTGTTAAAGAGACTGTCCCCACCAAAACTCATGTTGAAACTTCCTTGTCAGTCTTACATTATTAAGGAGTGGGGCCTTTTAGAGTGTCCTCAACAACAGACAGGTCATTATGAGCAGAGTGGGTCTGTTATAAAGCAGTCCTCTCTTGTGCACCCACTGACGCCTTTGCCCTGCCACTGTCACTAGTGGAATGACCCTCACTAAATGCCAGTGCCATGCTCTTGAACTTCCCAATCTTTGGAATCGTGAGACAAAAATACACCTCTTTTCCTTTTTCTTTTTTTGGAGAGGTTTTTGCTATAGGGCGTGTGCACTCGCCAGAAAGACAGAGAGAGACAGAGAGACAGAGAGTGAGAAATCACCCCCCAGGGGGGATGGCCACGCCGCAATCCCTTCTCCTCCATTCTCCTCTCAGGATCTTGGGCATGCACGCACACGCGCCCAGCGTGAGTTTAAGCCACCGGGTCCAGGACGCGAACTGCATGGGAGTCCAGCAACATAGCCATTACGCTAACTGCTGGTTCCCCCTCTCTTCTTCATACATTGCCCAGAACGTGCTGGTAGGTAAGAAACGTTTCCAGTGTTTTGATAACTCGGGTCTGAGTTTCACTCCTACAGCTGTGAGGGTAAAAGCCAGCACGCCCGGCTGAAGAAAACAGCTCTCTCTCTCCCTGGTTTCATTTCACAGGCAGACAGATATTCCCACGAAGGCGCTGAGTTTTCTCATCTCTGCTTCTCACAAACCATGAAAAAAGAGATGAACTTGAGCCCAAACATATGCAAATAGAACTTTCCTCGCTCTCTGCCCAAGGGCGTTCTCCTGAAGCACTGCAGCTCTGTCACACTGAGCCCCTGTAAGGCAGACGGGACTTGGCAGAGTTGGGGAATTTGCCCTTCCCACTGGGGTCTGGCATTTTTCTCATATAGACAAGGGGTCTTCAACAAGTTCATGGGAAATGCAAATTATAAAAAATCTATTCGTGAATTTTTGATAAAATTTGCACCAAAATAAACTCATACTTTAATTCCTTTTTTCCATGAGCGTTTTGGAAACCCCCTCACATTTTTAGCCTCACTCAGAGGTAGATGCTTAAGTCCGCCTCTGATCTGTCCTCTGGTGGCCATGGCTTTTGCCAACAGGCATTTAGGCAGTGTTTACACACCCAAGGTTGCAGGCTTTATCAGAACCCGTGTTGCACAGAAGTATTGTTAACTTCATCTACTTCTTTTTTTTTTTTTGAGAACTTTTTTTTTTTGAGAACTTTTTTCTATAGTGCGCATGCGCTCACCAGAAAGACAGAGACAGAGAGACAGAAAGCGAGAAATC
>NW_006210084.1:953868-954246 GCF_000334495.1 Tupaia belangeri chinensis | reverse complement strand
TCCTCTCGGGATCTTGGGCACGCACGCACACGCGCCCGGTGTTAGTTTAAGTCACCGGGTCCAGGACTCGAACCACGGTTGACTACATAGGAGTCCAGCAGCATAGCCACTATGCCAGTTGTTGGTCCCTTGATCCGCTTCTTTTAAGCAACAGAAACTAGGTTTCAGTCACCAAAGTTAACCAGTCCAATTCGCTTAATGATGTTCTAGTCCAAGCTTCTCTCAGCTTTGACCAGTAGCTAACAGTTCCAGGACCATTACCGCAGCGGCACTGTCCTATCATTGCAGCCTAGGGTCTCCTGTATAAAAGAGCAGCCACAGGGCCAGCAGGTGGTGTGGTAGTTAAGGCACTGGACCCCACATGGCCAACTCTGCGGG
>NW_006210084.1:937543-953730 GCF_000334495.1 Tupaia belangeri chinensis | reverse complement strand
AGTCATAAGAAAAAAAAAAAAAAAAAAAACCAGCCACTGAAGTGGTCAGAAAGCAGGCATGAAGAGATTTAGGAATCCATGAACTTCATTCATTTAACAGTATTTTTGGAATCAGGTACTATGTTAAATGCTGGGCAAACCAACTGGACAAGGTCTCTGCTCTTAGGAATTTACCCTCTGGTAAACAAATAGATGAACCAACTGATGAACAATCCAATATACAAACAAATAAATATTTTTTAGAGGTTTTTTTTTTTTTTTGCTATAGAGCACGTGTGCTCACCAGAGAGAGAGAGAGAGAAAGTGAGAAATCACACCCCAAGGGGGATGGCCATGCCCCAACCCCTTCTCCTCCATTCTCCTCTTGGGATTTTGGGCGTACACCCACATGCACCTAGCGTAAATTTCAAGCCACCAGGTTCAGGACTCAAACTATGGTCAGTCATTGGGAGTCCAGCACCTTAACCACTACACCACCTGCTAGCCCCAAACAGATAAATAATTGAGATGAGAGTGGTAGGTAAATCATGAAGAAAATTAAGCAGGTAGAAAGACCACGGTAGAGGGGTAGTGCTGCCCTTCAGTGTGGTCTCTGGGGCAGGAGGCGTGCATCACCTGGGAACTTGTTAGAAATACAGCCCCCCCCTAAAACAGAACCGAGCCACAGTGTGCATTGTGGCACACCCACCAGGAGATCAGGGTGCACAGGACAGACTGAGAGGCCCCATTCACAACCCAGACACAGGTGTCAGGAAAGACATCTCTAAAGAGGCAACATTTGGGCTAAGATCTGAGTTATGAGAGGAACACAGTCATATGAAGATTAGGGCAAAAAGTTAGCCAGGCCTGGGGAACAGCAGAGGAAAGGTTTGTGCGATCCGAATGGACAGGGAAAGCCCAACATGGCGTGCACACAGAGTGAGGGGCAGAACGGTAGGGTGGGGTGCCGTCAGAGCTGGATCTCCCAGGGTCTCTCATCACCCTGGGGAGGAGCTTGCATTTTCTTCTCAGTGAAATGATTTTATATTTTTCTTTTTTTTAAGAGGGTTTTTTGCTATAGGGTGTGTGCGCTCACTGGAGAGACAGAGAGACAGAAAGCAAGAAATCAACCCCTGGGGGGTGTGGCCACGCTGCAAATCCCTTCTCCTCCATTCCCCTCTCGGGATTTTGGGCATGCACACACACGCACCTGGCCCAAGTTTTAAGCCACTGGGTCCGGGACTCAAACCATGGTCGACTATGTGGGAGTACAGAGACATAACCATTATGCTATCTGCTAGTCCCACCATAGAAGGATTTTTAAAGCAGAGTTTGCTTTTCTCACCTTTGCTCTCCAGCCACTTTCCAGTTATACCCGGAGACATTTGTTTGGTTCCCTGTTACCACTGCCTGAGAACTTAACAGGCTTTGCGAAGGCCTGAGTGAACGAAGGTAAGTTCCTAAGACACAGCCTAAAGACCCCTCACGGCTCAGTATCCATGGGATCTGCCGGACTCACCAGGATTCCCCACATTGGACGGGCCATGTCTGCACCAAGGGCTAGAGTCACCTTTCACTCTTTGACATGAATGCCACTTTTCTTCGAAGGGATTTATCACCAAGGAAATTATAGACTGCCAAAGGTTATTGTTCTGTTTAATATTTTCAACACCATTGTAATAACTTCAGTGAATATATTATTGCTAATCATTAAGTCCCACTCTTTTTTAGTTTTTAATGATAATCCAGGGCTCCTTCCCATAAACTTAAAACATTAATTAATTGGGGGTCGGCAGGTGGCATGGTGGTTAGGGGCACTGGACTCCCACATGGTTGACCGTGGTTTGAGTCCTGGGCTGGGCACCTTGCTGTCTCACTTTCCCTATCTCTCTCATACTCTTGCCCTCTCAAATTGAAATGAGTAAATAAATAAAGTGAAATAAAATAATTCTTTTTTTAAAAGTTAATTAATTGTGAATACACTTGACCATTCAAAGAATATTCTTTGATTGTGGAAAAGTACCTTTTACCATGTGTTGGTCCCCGTATCTTATCTGAACCCTACTCCCATGCCTTTGATATACACAGACATTGCTCTTTGGATGCGTTTCTCTAATTTAGAGCTGAACCTATGGAAGACTGGACTCCCTATGCTTTTCCTACAAACGTGATGCCTTTCCTAACTTCTTTCTTTCTTTCCTTCTTTCTTCTCATTTTCTTCCTTTCTTATTAGTAGAAAATCTTCATTCCCTTAAAAATCTAGTTCACAGTAGCCATGTGGAACCTTGTTCTCTCATTTTCTTCCTTTCTTATGTCAGACCATGCCTGCACATGAGAGAGAAAAAGAACCTCCCAATGGGGCCTGGTCTTACTGTAATCCTTTTCCCTGCAGTTTCCATCCGGTCAGGATTCTGGGCAAGTGCACACACACATTATGTTGTTTTCAAGTTGCTGGGACCAGGACTCAAACCCTCTCAGTCATGTAGGATCTGACCTCTTCTGCATGGAGTGGAACCACTGCGTTGCAGGAGGGCTGGCCCTCTACCTGCTTTCTTCCTATCAGTGGCAGGCTACCAAATGAAACCTTACTGCCACCTTTGACTTATGTCCCCTTTCTTTTTTCATCGATAGCCATTTTGTTCTAAAATCTGTTCTTTTTTTCTCCTTTGACCCTCAATTCCTATTGCTGCAACCCTACAGCCTTCAGTTTTTTCAATGAGTCCACGTTCTCCATACCTATGCATTATGGTCCCTGGACTCTGATTCTAGCAAAGACCAAGACACTTCGATGTGGTCTTAGAACCATTACTGTCTCTAGGATTTTAGGGGACAATGGCCTGTCCAGTGTTTGTTCAAGACTGGGACCAGCAGATGGCGTAATGGCTATGTCACTGGACTCCCATGTAGTCAACCGCAGTTCGAGTCCTGGACCTGGTGGCTTAACCTCACACCAAGCGCGTGTGTGCGTGCCCAAGATCCCAAGAGGAGAATGGAGGAGAAGGGATTGTGGCGTGGCCATCCCCCCTGGGGGGGGTGATTTCTCGCTTTCTGTTTCTCTGTCTCTCTCTGTCTTTCTGGCGAGTGCACGCACCCTATAGCAAAATGCTCTCCCCTCCCCCCCAAAAAACAGTGTTTGTTTAAGACTAAAAGGGGAAAAATGCAACTCTGCAGCTTCTAAACTCATATTAGCATCCTTATAACATATGAAGAAAGTATGGGTGGATGTCATAACATTTTTTAAAAAAATACATTTTATTTGTATTATTATTATTTTAATTTGCGATAGGGCACATGTGCTCACCAGAGAGAGAAAAGAGGAAAGTGAGAAAACAAGCCACCAGCTCTAGGAATCAAACCATGGTCGGCCAAATGGTAGTCCAGCGCCCTGAACACCATGCCACCTATTGGCCCCACTAACACTTTTTGAAAGACAGTGGTCCAGTCTCAGTCAATGCCAAACTCCTTAAAAAGTCCTTATAAACTCCCAAAAGTCTAGAAGTATAACCTTGCCATTGTGTCTCTCCGAAGGTATATTTTTTTCTGTCATTTTAACCCCCATTGACTCCTATGAACTGCTTGCAGCTGCTTAACCGACTGATCTTGGACATCACCATGTCTGATACCAGAGACTGCCAGTTACAAAAGCTGTAACTGTATTTCTGTGTGTCATATACCACTCATTGGAACACCGAGAGGTGTTAATTTGCCTTTTTCTTATACACTAAGACAGAGTGCTTACTGAAATGACAGGCATCTATTCTGAATGTACAGAAAGGTATTTTAACAAGAAATAAAACATTGCCTAGGATGCTGACGATGCCCTAACACCAAGAAAGTTTAATACTCTGAAATATGTACACCTTTCACTCTGGATCAACTACTGTGTTTGTCTTTGAGGGCTTCCCACAGGTCAATGTTAAATGGTTTCCATATTTCCCATGTCTTCTTTCTCCAAATATTCTGATCAACTGGCACGCTTATTCAGTCAAGTTTCACTTTCCGGAATAATTTTGTGTTCTAGTTCAAGTTGGAAAAAATGTGTACACTTGGAATGACTTCATTAAACATTTGAAAATATCTTCCTTCTGGGAACCAGCAGTTAGTGTAATGGCTATGTTGCTGGACTCCCACATAGTCGACCACGGTTCACGTCCCGGACCCGGTGGCTTAAAACTCACGCCGGGCGCGTGTGCGTGCGTGCCCAAGATCCCGAGAGGAGAATGGAGGAGAAGGGATTGCGGCGTGGCCATCCCCCCTGGGGGGTGATTTCTCGCTTTCTGTCTCTATGTCTCTCTCTGTCTGTCTGGCAAGTGCACGCGCCCTATAGCGAAAACTTCTCCAAAAAAAAAAAAAAAAGAAAGAAAATATCTTCCTTCAGCTTGTAATTTAACTTTCTTATATAGAAAATTCCATCACACAAGCCCATTTGCTGTGGTGCAGCAGCAACGCAAGCCCTGCAAGGCTGGAAACCACATGACTGACCCCGGCTTCAGGTCCCTGAGTCGACTTGAAAACACATTGGGCATGCATAGGCACCCAGGGGCCCGAGGAGCTAGAGGGCTGGGGAAAGGGATTTGCAGTGTAGTCAATCCTGTTGAGAGGCTCTCTCTCTCTTACATATATATGTACATACTATCATTTAAAAGAATAATTCCACCATCAGTGGCCAATTTGGTCCCACAATTTAACCTCCAAGGGGAGTTTAGGTTCCTACTAACTCTTCCTCCAAGAAAGAGAAACTCCTCATGATTTAGGACAAAAGGCGGTCTCAAGATCACACTTGAAGGCCGATTTGCTAAGGTGTAGGAATGTGCCATAGGAGGAAAAAAGGCTATCGGTACCCAAGGGAGGGTCAATGGCTCCTCTCAAACAGCAGGACTCAGCAAAATGTCCATGGCCCAAATCCTGCCCCTAGCCTGTGTCTGTGCAATGGGGAGTTAGGACCAGCTTTTACATTTTTAAATGGCTGAAAAACAAAGGAAGAATGATATTTCTTTACATACGAACGTAACATAAAATTGAAATTTCAAAGTCCATAAATAAACTTTGACTGGGACACAGCCACACTCATTCATTTAAGGACATCTGTGACTGCTTTTGCACTGTAACAGCCAAGTTGAGGAGTTGTCACAGACCACGTGGCCTGCAAAGCCTCAGACTTACTAGCTGGTTGTTTACAGAAGTTAGCCAACCTCTACTGCATAGGATCTTCACTTCGGCCACTCCTTTCTCAGTTTTAACACCTGTGGCCAGAGCCCTGAGGCATCCCTCTTTCAAAAGATACAAAAAGTGGGACCAGCAGTGGCGTAAGGGTTACATTGCTGGACTCCCATGTAGTCGACTGTAGTCTGAGTGTCAGACCTGGTGGCTTAAAACTCACTCTGGGCGCATGTACATGTGTACCCAGGATCCTGAAAAGAGAATGGAAGAGAAGGGATTGCAGCGTAGTCATACCCCTTTGAGAGTGATTTCTTGCTTTCTGTCTCTGTCTCTTCGGTGAGCGCAGGCATCCTATAGCAAAAATATTTCTCTCAAAAAAAAAATGAAATGAGGGAACCAGCAGTTAGCATAATGGCTATGTCGCTGGACTCCCACATAGTCGACCACGGTTCGTGTCCCGGACCCGGTGGCTTAAAACTCACACCGGGCACGTGTGCGTGCGTGCCCAAGATCCCGAGAGGAGAATGGAGGAGAAGGGATTGCGGCGTGACCATCCCCCCGGGGGGGGTGATTTCTCGCTTTCTGTCTCTATGTCTCTCTCTGGCTGTCTGGCGAGTGCACGCGCCCTACAGTAAAAATCTCTCCAAAAAAAAAAAAAAGAAATGAAAAGCAAGTTTCTCTTGGAGGTTCCATTGTGTAAATCTGCATTAGTCTTAGCCTTGAGGATGCTATACAGCCTAGGCCAGAGTGAGAGCTCCCTAGCCCATGGTAAAAAGACAAAGCAAGCTTGAAGAATTGCCAGGGTGAGGAGTTGTGGTGGGTGTGCGCAGTCATGGAAAATAGGGGTTTGAGATTTGGTGATCCTGTTGTTCCTTTCAACACAAGAGCTAGCCTAGCTGAGCCCACAGGTAGTCACCAGAATCCCTCTGGAATGATACGCGTCATCAGAGGGCCGGGATCTGCAAAACACATTGCAAAGCCCACACAGGCAAAGGCTAAGGCTAAGCAGGACCCTCCTTCAGCAAGGTGGCGCAGGGGGAGGATTTGTTGCGGAATATAGAGCGGCCGTGGTGAGACTAGAGGGTCCTGGGCTTAGCCTGTTGGAGGGCGTGTACTTGTTTCTGCAGCCCAGATGCCTCCAGAGTCACTAGCTTGTAGGAATAACCCTTCCCTTTCCAAATTACCAAGCAGCAAAGCCCCAGCCACCTTGAATGGTGAGGAGTCCATCTCACCAGATCTCTTTCCCAAAGGATTAGGGCTGCAGGAACCGTGCATGAAAAGAAGAAGAGAGTGAGAGTGAGAGAGAGGGGGAGAGAGAGAGAGGGAGAGAGAGCCTTCTGACAGGGTCTGGTCATGCCGAGATCTCTTCCCTCCAGCCTGCCAGGATCTCGGACGTGCACGTGCATGCACCCAGCTCATTTCAGGTTGACTGGGCCAAGGATACAAACCTGCGGTCAGCTGTGTGCCTTCCGGCAATGCAGTCTAATACACTGTGAGCTGTGTCACCGAGCTGGGCCACCTTGTGATTTAAAAAAAAAAAAAAAAAGAGAGATTTTTACTATAGGGCATGTGTGCTCACCAGAGAGACAAAGACAGAAAGTGAGAAATCACCCCCCCCATAGGGGTGGCCACACTGTGATCCTTCTCCATCCTCCTCTCAGGATCTTGGGCACGCACGCACACGCACCTGGAGTGAGGTTAAGCCACCAGGTCCAGGACTCAAACTGAGGTCACCTTTGTCTTTGATTTTGTCTGCAGGGACTTTGACTTTGTCCACAAGGATTTAAAATGGCAGTAAGAATAACTGCCAACCATATCATGTTAATCCTTTCTAGCTTCTCTGATAAGAAATCCATTGGCATTTAATTTTTCAACAGTCCTCCCCTGTCAACATGGGTGGTCCCAATAGATTCACTTTTAAATTCAAGTTTATGATCTCTATTTGAATAAAATCGGGTGGGGTAGATTTTTTGTTGTTGTTCAAATTTAAGTACTCTACTGGAGATAAGTAGAAATAAATTGTGACCAAAAAATGTGCTTTGGAAATTCAGGTTAATGAGAGTAATAAAGATTCGAGCAATAGCAGCTGGGAATGTTTTAGTTATTCAACCAGTGCCACAGAAATAAAGGAATAACCCTTATTGAAGCAATACACTTCTTCCATTTCCCATCCTATCAGGATTTGGGGCGTGCACGCACATGTGCCTGGAGCATTTTTCAAGCCGGTGGGGGAGTGGGGTGGGGGCTGGGATCCAGCTCCCTGTTTCATCGCTGAGCCACAGGGTTGGCCCTCAGTTGGCCTTGAATTAATATAAGCTGGACAGAACGGGGAAGGAACCAATCATTGCATGACACCGTGGCTGACAGGCCTTGGCCCATCTCCTTTAAAGGTGGCGTATGATCTATTTTCACTTATACTCAAATTGGAATACAATCTTTCTAAATGATTTGTATCTCAAAAATATTCTTGGGGCCCACAAATGGTACAGTAGTTAAGGGGCTGGATTTCCACATGATCACCTGTGGTTCGAGTCCTGGACCTGGCAGCTTGAAAATCATGCTGGGTATGTATGCATGCATGCCTAAAATCCCAGGAGAATGGAGAAGGGACTGCAGTGTGACCATCCTCCCCAGGGTGACTTCTCACTTTCTTATGTTCTCTGGTGAGCACACACACCCTATGGGGGGGGGACTTTAGAAAAATAAAAGAGAGAGAGAGAAAAAAATTATTCTCATTGACCCTCTGAGACTGGTAAAGAAAAAATCAAATTATTCACTGTCACCAAGAAGTAATAGCAGTTTTAGAAAAATTTCTTGATTTCTGAGTCTTAAAAGTTCAGCTATCACGCCAGCCAATGGCACAACAGTAATACAACACTCTGTAATGTTAGACCCACATGGGAAGGTCCTGGGTTCACATCCTGGGGTCTGCTTGTATACACCAGACGCCTGCATGTACCCATAATCCAGCTGGGTAAGGCTGGGGTGGATTGCAGCATGAGGACCCTATTAGGGGTATCTGTCTGTCTGTCTGTCTGGTCCCTCTCTGAAAAAATAAATACATGAACTTTAAAGAGCCCTTCTATATTTGATCTCATAAGTACATGTTTGAGACTCTCTCATTTCAGGAAAATAGATCATGTCAAATTCAGGAAGCAACATGGGAGCCAGGTTGTGCTTCAGTAAAACTGTTGACATGTGGGTGACACCTGCCCCAGCAAGTTTGGGTCAGGTCTCTGGTTCAATTCATGAAGAACAATAGGGAACAGATCCTTAACTTAGCTCCCCCAAATTGGAAGTAAAACTCAGCAATACAGCACAACTATTATAAAGGCATGTTCGTGCCTTAAGGAGTAGGATATTTCATGCCTCTCACCACTGAGGGTCACAGTGGTGTTACATTTCCACATTTCCTGATCTTGAATGATTCCTTAATCATCTGGGACATAGTTGGCTGTGGATGGCTATTTTGCATGAACTCCAACGTCACATGTGGAAGACACACATACTGTAATTAAAACATTCCCCATTTATCCGAAAGAGACCAAAGGACTGTTTTGCTATTTCAGAAGTTTGTAAAACTGCTGGTCTAGCCAAACACAGACCAGCCACTTCACTAAAATCTGCAGTTTGGTTTTTCTGTGATTATAAAGCCAAATTAAGAAAAGGGCTTAGGGGCAGGAGGTGATGTAGTGGTTACGTTGCTGGACTCCCACATGGCCAACCGCAGTTTGAGTCCTGGGTTCGGTGGCTTGAAAATCATACCTGCACGCATGCATGTGGGCCCAAGATCCCAGGAGGAGAGTGGAGGAGAAGGGATTGTGGCATGGCCATCCCCTGTGTGTGTGTGTGTGGGGGGGTGATTTCTCACTTTCCCTTTCACTGTCTCTGTCTCTCTCCAGCAAGCATATGCGCCCTAAGGCAGAAACCTCTTTTTAAAAAAAAGGAAAGAAAGAAAAGGGCTTACGTATGTTACAGAACGTTCAACTTACTTTTTAAAAAATTTCTGTATCAAAGGTATAAGTTGTGTATTGTCTGCTTGTTTGTTGTCAGTCTTCCACCATCATAAGGAAGCTCTCTTAGAACAGGAATTTTCTTTGTCCCCTGCTCTGTCTGACAGTACCCAGCATATGACAGGTACTATGTACATCTTTGTTGAACGAGAAAGCAAATAAAATCAGCTTTCAACTTTAAGCACAGTCGAATATGGGGAGAAAGGGGGTAAGAGAGAGGGGGGGAGAGAAAGAAGAAGAGAGTGAGAGTGAGAGAGAGGGGGAGAGAGAGAGAGGGAGAGAGAGCCTTCTGACAGGGTCTGGTCATGCCGAGATCTCTTCCCTCCAGCCTGCCAGGATCTCGGACGTGCACGTGCATGCACCCAGCTCATTTCAGGTTGACTGGGCCAAGGATACAAACCTGCGGTCAGCTGTGTGCCTTCCGGCAATGCAGTCTAATACACTGTGAGCTGTGTCACCGAGCTGGGCCACCTTGTGATTTAAAAAAAAAAAAAAAAAGAGAGATTTTTACTATAGGGCATGTGTGCTCACCAGAGAGACAAAGACAGAAAGTGAGAAATCACCCCCCCCATAGGGGTGGCCACACTGTGATCCTTCTCCATCCTCCTCTCAGGATCTTGGGCACGCACGCACACGCACCTGGAGTGAGGTTAAGCCACCAGGTCCAGGACTCAAACTGAGGTCACCTTTGTCTTTGATTTTGTCTGCAGGGACTTTGACTTTGTCCACAAGGATTTAAAATGGCAGTAAGAATAACTGCCAACCATATCATGTTAATCCTTTCTAGCTTCTCTGATAAGAAATCCATTGGCATTTAATTTTTCAACAGTCCTCCCCTGTCAACATGGGTGGTCCCAATAGATTCACTTTTAAATTCAAGTTTATGATCTCTATTTGAATAAAATCGGGTGGGGTAGATTTTTTGTTGTTGTTCAAATTTAAGTACTCTACTGGAGATAAGTAGAAATAAATTGTGACCAAAAAATGTGATTTGGAAATTCAGGTTAATGAGAGTAATAAAGATTCGAGCAATAGCAGCTGGGAATGTTTTAGTTATTCAACCAGTGCCACAGAAATAAAGGAATAACCCTTATTGAAGCAATACACTTCTTCCATTTCCCATCCTATCAGGATTTGGGGCGTGCACGCACATGTGCCTGGAGCATTTTTCAAGCCGGTGGGGGAGTGGGGTGGGGGCTGGGATCCAGCTCCCTGTTTCATCGCTGAGCCACAGGGTTGGCCCTCAGTTGGCCTTGAATTAATATAAGCTGGACAGAACGGGGAAGGAACCAATCATTGCATGACACCGTGGCTGACAGGCCTTGGCCCATCTCCTTTAAAGGTGGCGTATGATCTATTTTCACTTATACTCAAATTGGAATACAATCTTTCTAAATGATTTGTATCTCAAAAATATTCTTGGGGCCCACAAATGGTACAGTAGTTAAGGGGCTGGATTTCCACATGATCACCTGTGGTTCGAGTCCTGGACCTGGCAGCTTGAAAATCATGCTGGGTATGTATGCATGCATGCCTAAAATCCCAGGAGAATGGAGAAGGGACTGCAGTGTGACCATCCTCCCCAGGGTGACTTCTCACTTTCTTATGTTCTCTGGTGAGCACACACACCCTATGGGGGGGGGACTTTAGAAAAATAAAAGAGAGAGAGAGAAAAAAATTATTCTCATTGACCCTCTGAGACTGGTAAAGAAAAAATCAAATTATTCACTGTCACCAAGAAGTAATAGCAGTTTTAGAAAAATTTCTTGATTTCTGAGTCTTAAAAGTTCAGCTATCACGCCAGCCAATGGCACAACAGTAATACAACACTCTGTAATGTTAGACCCACATGGGAAGGTCCTGGGTTCACATCCTGGGGTCTGCTTGTATACACCAGACGCCTGCATGTACCCATAATCCAGCTGGGTAAGGCTGGGGTGGATTGCAGCATGAGGACCCTATTAGGGGTATCTGTCTGTCTGTCTGTCTGGTCCCTCTCTGAAAAAATAAATACATGAACTTTAAAGAGCCCTTCTATATTTGATCTCATAAGTACATGTTTGAGACTCTCTCATTTCAGGAAAATAGATCATGTCAAATTCAGGAAGCAACATGGGAGCCAGGTTGTGCTTCAGTAAAACTGTTGACATGTGGGTGACACCTGCCCCAGCAAGTTTGGGTCAGGTCTCTGGTTCAATTCATGAAGAACAATAGGGAACAGATCCTTAACTTAGCTCCCCCAAATTGGAAGTAAAACTCAGCAATACAGCACAACTATTATAAAGGCATGTTCGTGCCTTAAGGAGTAGGATATTTCATGCCTCTCACCACTGAGGGTCACAGTGGTGTTACATTTCCACATTTCCTGATCTTGAATGATTCCTTAATCATCTGGGACATAGTTGGCTGTGGATGGCTATTTTGCATGAACTCCAACGTCACATGTGGAAGACACACATACTGTAATTAAAACCTTCCCCATTTATCCGAAAGAGACCAAAGGACTGTTTTGCTATTTCAGAAGTTTGTAAAACTGCTGGTCTAGCCAAACACAGACCAGCCACTTCACTAAAATCTGCAGTTTGGTTTTTCTGTGATTATAAAGCCAAATTAAGAAAAGGGCTTAGGGGCAGGAGGTGATGTAGTGGTTACGTTGCTGGACTCCCACATGGCCAACCGCAGTTTGAGTCCTGGGTTCGGTGGCTTGAAAATCATACCTGCACGCATGCATGTGGGCCCAAGATCCCAGGAGGAGAGTGGAGGAGAAGGGATTGTGGCATGGCCATCCCCTGTGTGTGTGTGTGTGGGGGGGTGATTTCTCACTTTCCCTTTCACTGTCTCTGTCTCTCTCCAGCAAGCATATGCGCCCTAAGGCAGAAACCTCTTTTTAAAAAAAAGGAAAGAAAGAAAAGGGCTTACGTATGTTACAGAACGTTCAACTTACTTTTTAAAAAATTTCTGTATCAAAGGTATAAGTTGTGTATTGTCTGCTTGTTTGTTGTCAGTCTTCCAGCATCATAAGGAAGCTCTCTTAGAACAGGAATTTTCTTTGTCCCCTGCTCTGTCTGACAGTACCCAGCATATGACAGGTACTATGTACATCTTTGTTGAACGAGAAAGCAAATAAAATCAGCTTTCAACTTTAAGCACAGTCGAATATTCCCATCAGGCCTACGCTGTACTGTTAGTTCCAGATGACATGCCACTTCCTAAAATGTTTCAGTGATGTGAATGGAAGCCAGCAGCAAACGGGCGCGTTTTCTTTTCATAATCGGAAGGTTATTTGACAACAACAAAATACTAGTAAGTATGTTTTTCTGTTTGGCAAAGATAACTATATCTAAGAAATCAATAATTGTTATCATATTGTTTCTACCATAAGCTCCCAGTGACATAAATTCTTGTCTCTGGCATCCAACGCATTTGGCAAAAGAAAAAAAATGCTATAATTTAAAAATATCATAAACCTGCCATTTAGGGAATTTATGGCGTACTTTGTTAAACTGAGAACAAAATTTACAAGATGTGTTTTCTTCATTTTCATGCCGTACAAATTTCAGACCATACGAGGAACATCATGTTTACAGCTCAGTAAAATGAAAGGTGTGGGGCCAGGCAATGAGCTAGGATGAGCCCCATGGATTCTATCCCCTTGGTTAAAGTCAGTGTAGATAAATGGGTACACCATGAAAGGACCAGCTACCCACCTAAAGAAGAGCCAAGCACCCCACTGTTCTCGCACTGGCTGTGAGGAACCGCGAGCTCACGCATGCAGTGTAGACTGTGGGTTAAATGGACTTCAAAAAGGATTTCCTTTCCAATTCTAAGATGGAATCCACAATTTGGATGGAAATGGTTTCTACCAGAATACAGGCGTCTTGTTTGGGATTTCTCCAGAGGTGAGCAGGCAAGAAGCTTGTGTGGGAGGTGACCCCAGGAAATACCAGCAGAGGAAAGGGGAAAAGACCACACCATGTGAATCACGGGTTTCGCTGTGAGCACCTGAACTCGGTCCTACTGGGAAACTCTGGCAGCCAGTGGAGCGCTAGCCCTTGGTGTTCTCCCAACCACAGGTGAGGTGAAGTAGCTGGAGGCTTCACCCCCAAATCCCTGCCCATCATTGGTTTAGGGCTGCCTCAGTGACTTAACACCCTCAGACAATGAGTCACAAGTGTTGGAGGTAAACACGTGCAATTAATGGAGGATGCCCGAAAGATGGGGCAAAGCACCGAGAGCAACTGCTGCAACAGGTCTGAAAAGTCCATCTGGAGAAGCTATGTCTTGCAGCTCTTCAGTGCATTTCATTTTCCCGAGGATCATAAACTGGGGTGCCGTGAAGAACACTGATAGGATTCCCTCAGTCTATCCCATTTCCATCTTACTGTCTCTGACATTTCTTTATTTATTCATTTATTTTAGTTTTTTGCCATAGGATGCATGCATTTGCCAGAGAGAGACAAAGAGAAAGAGGGAAAGTGAGAAATCACCCCCCAGGGGGGATGGCCACACTACAATCCCTTCGCCGCCATTCTCCTCCTGGGATCTTGATCTTGGGCATGCATGCTCACGCACTCAACTTGTTTTTCAAGCCACCAGATCCAGGGCTCTAACCACAGTTGGCCATGTGGGAGTCCAGCACCCCAACCATCACGCCACTGAGGGTCAACTTTAGGCTGGAGACGGGACCTTTCTGTGTTTTCTCATCTGCAAAATAGGAGGCATGCTCTCAAGCATTTTTTTTTCCGTCTTAAAATTCTATTTGATGTGAATGGATCACTTCCTTTCTTTACTTGAATGGCGAGTGCAGGCTGGCCAGCCTATGCACAAGGTAGGGTGTGGAATAGAACAGCCTTATAGTCAGGAAACCTCCGGATGCACGAAACAAATTCACTCAAACTAGCTCAAGTTCGAAAGAAGTCTAATATATTTAATTGTGCATAGATTTGCTGAGTGACAGTGATAGATACATAGAGATACACCGCTATAGACAGATATGAATATAGTATACAGATATTATAGGGGCGGAGTTACAGATATGTAAATAGATAGCTCTCTGTCTAAGTGTATATGTAGATATAGGCATAGCTATACCCAGGGCCACTCAGTCTGGTCATTTGCTCCCTTTTTCCCTATTGGCCTTGTTCCTCCTACTCCCCGGTCAAGTCCTCTGCTAACTTCGGAAATGCCCTTAACTATGCCTGCCAGTCCCCACGCATTTCACATTGCCTGGAAAGGAGCAACATGGTTTGTATATCCACCCCAGTCCGATCAGCTGTGGCCTAGGACAGTGAGTCATAGGCTACAAACCTCTATCTAAACCTCTTTGGTAGGATTGTAGGGACTAGTTAACAAAACAAAGGTTGAAGAAGAGGACATTCATTCATCAGATCAGCATGTCTTCTTTGCTAAAGTTAACCCAACTTTTGCACTTTCAAATACTATACAGAGGTTAAGGGTCATAGTTTATTTTTTTCCCTACCTTTGTGGGGGAGGGCAGGGACTAAAAAAGAATCACAAAACTTTGGAGGCAGATACTTAAGGATCCAGAATTCTTTACAAATACCTCTAGATGTAGAAAAATGAGGTCCAAAGAAATGCACTGGCTTGTCCAAGTTGAGGAGATTAGTTGATAGAACCCTGGATAAAATCCTGGTTGGCCTAATGTCCAGTCCTGGACTCCTTTACCCATAGAACTCCTGTGTCAGGGCAATGTGGTTTGCAGCAAGTTATTACTTGAGGGAAATTAGTTTTCAAGATTTTCTGTTTTCTAAAAATCTTGGTATTTAAAAATCATTTTATAAAATGATTTGTGAAAGTAGAAGATGAAAGAGGAACAAATACTTATTTGTATAAAAGACAAAGAATCAATTTTCTTCCTTGTTTCCACAGTGCCCTAAAGTACTTTTGTTAACATTTATGTCTAATAATATGTTTGCATTTCTGTCACCTAGGGCAAGGGATTAGGTCTTATTCATCTTTATACCCCAACCAAACACAGTGTCCAGCACATGATTGGCAAGAGGACAATGAATGTTTGTTAAAGGAATGAACAATCTATAAACCATATATGAGAACTTTTTGGAAATGGGGGGAATATATGTTTACAAAAATGGAAAAAAGGAAAGAATTTTGTTTTAGTAAACTTTTACATTTTTATCCTTTTAAGAAAAGGAGATGACAAATGTGTTTCACAGAACATTTCTCAACCAAACTTTCCCAAGTCAAGTTGGAATACTTTGAATAAAAGCCTTTACTTTTTTTTTTTTTTGGAGAGATTTTCACTGTAGGGCGCGTGCGCTCGCCAGACAGACAGAGAGAGACATAGAGACAGAAAGCGAGAAATCACCCCCCAGAGGGGATGGTCACGCCGCAATCCCTTCTCCTCCATTCTCCTCTCGGGATCTTGGGCACACACGCACACGCGCCCGGCGTGAGTTTTAAGCCACCAGGTCCGGGACACGAACCGTGGTCGACCACGTGGGAGTCCAGCGACATAGCCATTACGCTAACTGCTGGTTCCCAAGCCTTTACTTTTTTAAAACTTGCTATAGAGTGCATGTGCTCACTGGAGAGAGACAGAGATAGAGAGGGAAAGTGCATAAGTACCCCAGGGGTCAGGAGGGAAGGCCATGCCATAATCCCTTTTCCATTCTCAGGATTTGGGGCATGCCCGTACATGCACCTGGCGTGTCTAACAAGCCACCAGGTGTAGGACTCAAACTATGCAGTTGACCATGTGGGATCCATTACACCTCTGACTGGCCCATAAAAGCCTTTACCTTTTTTTAAACAAACAAAAAAAAAGAATTATTTTTTGTTTAATTTTATGTATTCATTCATTTAATTTGATTTGACCAGAAAGAGACAGAGACAGAGAGACAGAGAGAAAGTGAGAAAGTAAGCACCAGGTCTGGGCCTTGAGCTGTAAGAATAAAATTAGATTAGCCTGTCTTACAAAGATAAAGTCTAACCTTTGCCTCTTTCGCTTCTGTACTAAAGCAGATGCTGCTGAAGTTGTGGAAACCTGGGGTAATT
>NW_006210084.1:909934-937270 GCF_000334495.1 Tupaia belangeri chinensis | reverse complement strand
TCCCCTCTCCCCACGGACTTATGTCTATATAACCTGAATACTCCTTTGTTCAGGGCTTCACTCTTAACCATGTCTTGTATGACTGAGAGTGGAGTCCTAGCGCGCTAGCAATAAAGCCTCTTGTATTTTACATCAAGAACCGACTTTTGTGGTTGATTGGGGTCACCGTTGCCGTAACACTCCCTGGACAAGGAGGTTCAGCGAGTTGCCGGTAAAAACCTTTCAGAGCCATGGTCAGCCATGTGGGAGTGTCCAGTACCTTAACCACCACACCACCTGCTGGTCCCCTAAAAGTCTTTACTTTTAAGGCTTAACTCAACAGAGTTGTGGGCTCCTTGACACAGTGGTTAAGGGAGCTGAATCCCACATGGCTGATCACATGTGTGTGTCCACCTACAATCCTGATGGGATGGAGAAATAGAAGAAAAAGGATTGTGGTGTGACCATTCCCCACTATGAACGGGGTATTTTCTCTCTCCTCTTTTTCGCAGGTGAGTGCACATGACCTCTGGTGAGAAATTAGAAATAATAATAATAATAATAATAATAATAAACAGAGTTGACAGAGTTTATCCCTCACAAATCATTATATAGGATTCATGTAGAAAAAAAATAGGCAAGCCTTGCAGGGGTATGCCAAGTTATTACTGCACTCAACTGTGAACAGGAAAATAGCAAAGGATATTTCTACACAGACAAGAGGGACAAATACAGGATGGATTCAAGCTGTAATCCATTCCACTCAAGATGAAAAGAAAAAGCCCTGCGGACTGAGTGCTTTCAGCTTTCTTTAATCTTGCCTTAGTTGTTTTGTTTTGTTGTTTGTTTTTTCCTGTTCCCGAAAGGTAAGAATCATGGTGTTAAAGAGGACCAACATGCTGAGACCCACATGGTAGTTGTTCAGCCCAATTTACCAGAGCGGAACAAGAAACAGGCACTGTCTGGCATGTCATACGTATCAAAAGTTTTACATATATGTCATGGATATATAATCGGCAAGCACAAAAATATCCCATCACACCTGTTCCACTCAGGGGGTTAAGTGGGAATAGATTGGGGAAAAAACATAGCCCAGTAAAAGGCACTGGCAATTTGATAAGATTTGATCAAGGATCATTTTCCCTTTGTAGAATGGAGTCAGGCTCCCTAATGAGAAGTTTCCAGGTTCCTCTTCAAAGTCAATGGCCCCAGTGTGATTATTAGAAACACCTGCCTCCATGTGGTGATTTGAATCCGTCATCTTCTCACCTGGCAACACATCGGGTCCAGGTTCCCTCCCTGTTCCTACAACTACCTGACAGCTCCTGTGTTTGCTGCTCCCTGCAGGAAATGCTAGGTGGGTCGGCTGGGGAGTGTTTGATTCTTCATGAAGTTTCTTGTAATGTTCATCACCTCCTTGTAAGCCCACAGAAGAAATTTTGGCTCTGAAAAACAAAAAACAGCAACAGTGTCAAAATGCTGAAATGAAAGCTAGAAAGCCACAGATTAAAGTCAAATGCAAGATGTTATTCCAACCTTTATAACCTAGGACTAAGAAGGCAGGATGGTCCCCAATCCTAGGCCAATCATATTCTTTTTTCTTTATTTATTTTTTTCCATATGTGAGTGAGGGAGAAGGAGAGAGAGGCATCGTGAACACCCTCCTCGCCGTGTGGTCCGGCCCCAGTTTCAGCCAGTCACAGATCCCAGGCACACACATGCCTAGCATGTTCAGGGAGGTCTTTGGATGTGAACGCAGAACCTTACCGTGTGGATCAGCCTTTCAGAGTTGCATTACTGCTGTGCTACCATCCAGTTCCCCTGGACTAATTGTGTATTATTAGGACTTCTTTGAATAATTATTTATTTGGAGAAGAGACTGATTTGTATCTGAATGTTTAGGGAGAAGTGGCATGGGCAAAACCCAAAAGTTTCCCATTCAGTTCCACTTCCAGACATTAGGTAGGGGCCATATTCCCTTTCAATAGTCAGTATCTGTAGCCCTTTGCCTAAAGGCTTTCTTGGGGTAAGCCCCCACTCTTCCCTTAGCACAGAAGACAGAAGTCCTAGGATCAGAACCCTGGTAGAAGCCTTCAGGCAATGGCTAAATGGAGACGGTGTATAAATACCCCAGGTCCCTCAGCTTTTGGGTAAGGTCATTTAGAGATGCATGTTCGATGCTGGCTCTGGGAGCTCCTGAGCAGCATGAATCTCCAGCTGCCATGATGGTATCTTGCTACATGCCTGACATTGTCTTCTTCCTTAATGTACTCCCTCAACCCCCTACCAGCATTCCCTGGAGTAGATCACTTTCATTCAAAACCTTGTCTCAGGGTCTGCTTGTGATGAAACCAACACCAAGATAAATTTTATATTCCATTTTCTTTAAGATATTCGCAGATCTAGAGTGTATACCTTACGTTCTTTCCTTTTAATTTTAGTATTTTTAGTAAATAAAGCCAATTATGCAAGGAAGAATTTAAAGGGTTTTACTAAGAGCCTTGAAGAGATCATCTTATTACCTTATTCATGAGGCTCATTTGCTATGTAAAGCTTCCAGGGACTAAGAAAGTGAAAAGGGGGATTGATATAGCAGCAGCAGGGTCCAATGGAGGAAGAGCCCTGGTTTCCTATCTCGTTTCTATTGGGTCATTGGAAAAGTCATGACATGTTTTTCTATGTTTTTCTATGCAAAAATGTGTCCTGACTTTTCTGATGACCCAACACATTGTTAACTGTAGGACCTCGGGCAAGCCACTTAACCTCTGTGACTTTGTTTTCCTCCTAATTCATGACAGAGTACAGATATGCCTGCCCATGTGTGTGTGAGAGAGAGACTGAGGAAGAGATGAGCACCCTCTACAGGGTTTGGCCATGTGGTGATCCCCATCTTCCGCTCCTCCAGTCTGTCAGATTCTGGGCAGTCTCTGGGCAGTCATGGCGCAGCTGCCATGTGGATTCCAGCTCTGTCCTATCTGTACTAGCTGTGCTGTCACCTGGACCATGAGGATTGGGCTGACTGTTTCTCAATACTTCAAAAATGAGGGAACCTACAGAATTGTGAGTGTGCAGATAATGTGTGCAAAGTATTTAGGACGATGCCTGTCATTCTGAACAGCTCAATGGTCTAACTGGTTACTGATCAAAGATGCTAAATCCATAGGGATGTCTTCCGTTGGAAAACAGGAGATCCAATTAAACATCTATTATGGTGTGAGGCAAGAGTCTTCCCCATTCCTACTCACCTTATATTGGCTAGAATTAAGGCATTTTCCCATAAAATTGTGGATCAAGCTTCTAATCAAGACTTCCCCTCCATATTTCTTCTCATTTTATTCCTAACACCAGGTCACAGGTGTGAGGGAGACCTCTCGTTGTTTAACAAATGATGACAATAAGCCTCCCTAGCTTGCCTGGTCCTGCTGACCTCAGTTGGGCTCATTCATGTGTTTGTGGGTTGGCTGATATCCGGTAGGCACCATGGAGTAACTCTACTTCAAGCTATAGGTCTGCAGGTTGACCAGGTAGCTGTTCCACCTGTTCTTCATCCTCCTTGGGCCACCAGGCTAAATAACATGTGGTCTCCTCGTGCCCAAGATAGAGGCTCAGGTGTCTTAAGGCCCAGGCTTGGAATTGGCATGCTGCAACTTCTGCCCTCATACTATGGGTCACACACGTGACACAGTCAAGTCCAAAACCAAGGTGTGGGGCCGAAGGGTGTGGATGTGGAGAGAAGAACAAGGAGAGACGGGCCAGTCATTCACTCTACTATAACAAATGGTCAGGACATGGAAGGTGTCCAGGGCCACAGGAATCCTCTGAGCCCTTCCAGCACCCCCGTTCCTGCATTCCTGTATCACACAGCGTCTGGGGTCCAGGTAAGCAAGCTGTTGCAAATGAGCACGTGCCAAATGGCAGGGTAGTGTGGGACCCGGGGACCTTCCAGCTCTAGCATCCCATCCATGATTTGCAGCTTGTGGAAAAAGCCCGGCGAGGCTGAAAGCCTAAGCCCGCCTCCTTGATTCTCTTCGGTCCTCGAGCACAGGTGTCACTGAGCCTGCCCGGTGCCTGAAATCGACGGCGATAGGTGGTGAATGCTGAGTGTGAAGCGGCCGGGGCTGGGGGGAGTTTCTGGGTGAACAGACAGCGCAGAGGATGCGCGGCCGGGGCCGGGGCCCCCACGCGTCCTGCCACGGTCCCGGCCTCCCCTCCCCGCCCGCGGGAACCGCACCCGGGAGCTGAGGGACCGAGGCCCCGAGCGGACGAGGAGAAAGGAGGCGGCGGCCCCGCTGCACTCCAGTCCCCGCCGGCGCCCTCCCGAGGGGGTGCAGGAAGACGAGGGAGGCCCCGAGCAAAGATGCCATCGCCCTGGAGCCTCGCGCTCGCGCTGCTGCTCCCCTGGGTGACAGGTGGACTAGGGAACCCGGCCAGGTGAGTGTCCGTTGGCTATCGGCCGGCCTGAGCTCCCCTTTCGAGCCCTCTTCTCTTTGACCCCTGCTCCTCCAGGCACTCCAGAATGTGTGGGTGTGTGTGTGTGTGCCTGTGCGCGCTCAGACCCGGATCTGACCAGTATTCCCGACCCGGAGCGCTCACCGGCTTTCCTCCCCGCGCCTCTGGCTTTGCACCGAATTAGGTCCCTTCGCATCAGCTGCGCCCCACCTGGCTGCGGGTTACAGGAGGGTGGCCCCGCGCGCAGCCGGGGTACGAGCTGGCTTGGTGGTCTGCAGACATCCACCGTCGGGGGGCGTGTGAGCGTCCCTACGTGCGTGCGGATGGGCGGGTGGGCTCTGTGCCCCTGCGGTTTTGCATCTTCCGCTCTCCCAAGGGTGCCTGCGGGGTGTCGTTCACTAGTTGTGCTGAGGAAGGAGGGAAAGACATAGGACGAAACAGCAGAAAAGGAAAAGCCTTCACTGTTCGTGGGCTGAGTCAGCCGTGATGCCGGGCTTCCCTCCCTGCCTTTCTGACTAGGACTGATGAACGGGGAAGAAAGGGCATGGTAGGCAACCTTTCTGACTCTTACTAGGGCAATGCAGAATCTAGAGCCTTTCCTTACTCGTAAGCTTTTCTGAGCCCTGCAACTTATTTTTCCAGAGACTGGCAAAGTCAATTAGTAAATCACACACCCCAAAGTGCGTACTGTAGACCATGTACTGTTCTAAGCACTTGTATGCACCTTTTAAAGCCCACGGATGATCTGCGTGGAAGGTACTGTTATTATCAACCCCATGTTGGGGAGTAGAAACATAAGCACAGCAATGGGGCCCACAGGTGGTGCGTGGTTAAAGTGCTAGACTCCCACATGGCTGACCGCGGTTTGAGTCCTGGACCATGTGGCTTGCTTTCTCATTTTCTTTTCCTCTCTCTGGTCAAATTAAAAAATAATAATAACAAATAAAATTAAGTAAAATAATTGTTAATAAAAATTCTATTAGAAAAACAACCACAGTGAGGTCAAAGAACTTGCCCCAAAAGACACAGCCAGAAAGTGATGGAGCTGGGATGCAAACCCACGCAGTCTGGTCCGGAGTCCCTGCTCCTCTCCAGACACTAGGGCAGCCTGTGGGGAAACACCTGCTGGAAAGGTGTTCTGGTTCTCTGGCTGTGAGGTCTTCCTTCCTCCTTAAGTGTCGGCTAGAGCAGTGCTTCTCCCTCGCAGCCTGACTGACCCTTTGGGCTAACTTGAATCATTTTTGTGGGAATGGTGGGGTTGGGGAGCTGTCCTGTGCAATGTAGTCTCTTTAGTAGCATCCCTGGCCTCAACTCAGTCCGTAGATGTCAGGAGCAACCCCAATCTCCTCAAGTTCTGACAATGAAATAAGGTCTCCTGATATTGCCCAAAGTCCCCAGGTACAGAATTGCCTCCAGCTGAGTGAAAACTGATGCTGCACTATAGAGATTTTTTAATATTGATTCCTGGGAGAGCAAGACATGAACCTTGGCTTGGTTCAGACTTCGTTTTAAAAATTACTTTATGGGGACCGGCAGATAGCGTAATGGCTACGTTGCCAAACTTCCATGTAGACTATTGCAGATCTAGTCCCAGACCTAGCAGCCTAAAACTCACACTGAACACATGTGCATGTGTACCCAAAATCCCGAGAGGAGAGTGGAGGAGAAGGGATTGCAGTGTGGCCATCCCACAGGGGATGATTCCTTGCTGTCTGTCTCTCTCTGTCTCTGACAAGCACATGCTCCCTATAGCAAAAATCTCTCTAAAAAAATAAAATAAAAATTATTTTATGATTTATTATGTACATGTGATTGCACATTTTTATAGTATAAGATATGATTTTTGAAGTATGCATGCACTATGTGAAAATCAAATATATTATCATGTATATGATTTCCAACAGAAAACTTTACGTTCCTGTGCCTCTGAAATGATTTTTAGTGAGCCCCTCTCTTGCAAAAAATAATAATAATAATTATTATTATTATACAATGAAAATGGGCACATGAGCTGAATAGACAATGCTCTAAGGAAGCCATATGAATGGACATAAAGCATATGAAAAATGTTCAATGTCTCTTATCATAAAGGAAATGCGAATCAAAACTATGAAATATTACTTAACCCGAGTTAGAATGGCAATGATCGAAAACTAAAGAACAGCAAGTGCTGGTGAGACTGGTGAAAAGGGAACCCTCTTACACTGTGGGTGGGAATGTAAATTAGTACAGTCACTGTGGAAAATAATATGGAGGTTCCTCAAAAATCTACAAATAGAACTACTATATGATCCAGTAATCCTACTCCTTGGTATTTACCCAAAGGAAAAGGAAAACTTTTAGTCAGAAAGACTTGCACATCCATGTTTATTGCAGCATTATGCACAATTGCTAAGACATTGTTCAGGCTTCTTAAAGGTGAGCCTGACCATCTTTGTTTGACTTACAGGAAGAAATCTTTCATCAGTCAGCCACGGTATTAGAGGGATTTCGAAGTTCAAACAGAACCAACCTCAAACCAGGTTCTTAGGATGTATGATCGCAAGTTTCAATTTCCTCTTCATGATAAAAATGTAAGCAGATGTGATTTGCTCATAATCACATTTTCCTTGAACGTTGGAAGTCCTTGTGTTGCTAGAAAGCCCACTTAAGAAAGACCGAGTACTATTTTAGAAATGAGATTAATAGTTCTTTAGTGGTTGGCAAACAGACTTCCAGGAGCTTCACTTTCAAAGTGCCACCAAATTAGATAAAAAGCCAAAAAGCCCTCAAATAAGCCGAAAAATATTAAACTGGAGAATTCGTATTAGAATTTTGCAGTTCTGCAGTTTTCAAGATGTGAAACATCGCTTCTTTACATGGTATCAGGTTTGGGAGCTGGGGTGTTCATTATCTGTTCAAAATGCTTGGAAATGCCAAGTGGTCGGCTCTTCAGGAATCATGTTTAATTAGCTCCAGACTCCACTTCACGGATGACACATTTACAGAGAAGGCAAGGCACCCACTACAGAAAAGTGTGCCTGCCTACAGGCTAAGTTCCTAAGGTTTCACAATCTCTAAGTACAAAACGTGAGTTCTCGCTAGAGATTTCTAATATGAGCATAGGTCGTTTTTAATTGAAATGCTGCACCATGATTTTATGACCTAGAAAACTATATGCCTTTTAAATGGTGCTTAGTGCATAGTAGACAGTTAACAGTCACCAAATGAATAAATCATTAGTTGCCTACATCTACCACTCTTAAGCATCCGAAGGTGGCTTGCCTTACACTTTTGTGTGCCCTTTGAATATTAGGACTATTCAGATGCTTTAGACCTGCCCTGTTCAACAGGACAAATATATTAATAGTAGCCAGGAGCCCAGCGGTGGGCTATTGAGTAGCTGAAATGTGGCTGGTACCAGGTCAGATTTAGTGAGCTAAAAATATCTCACTCATTGTTTTATATTATGTGTTGAAATGGTAATAATGTAGATATACTGCATTGGATAAAATGGGTTATCAATTTTACCTATTTCTTTTACATTTTAAAGTGTGAAAATTTAAGGGGCCATCAGGTGGTATAGTGGTTAAGGTGCTGGACTCCCACATGGTTGACCACGGTTTGAAAACTAGACCCACTGCCTTGAAACTCACACCAGGTGTGTGTGCGTGCATGCCCAAATCCCGAGAGGGGGATGGAGGAGAAGGGGTTGCAACATGGCCAACCTCCCCAGGGATGATTTCTCATTTTCTCTTTCTCTCTGGCCTCTGTCTCTGTCTTTCTCTGACAAGTACAAGAACCCTATAGCAAAAACCTAAAAAAATAAAATGTGAAAATTGAAAATAGCCCTTTTGTTTCTATTGGATAGTGCTGGTCTAGAACATCTATTGATCTGAACCCCATCTTGAATATTCCAGGTCCCAGCACTGGAATCTTTAGTGGCATCTCTGGTCTCTGTTCACTAAGTGGTAGTAGCAACTCCAGTCTCCCCACGTTGGGCACAAAAGACAAAAATAAGTTAATTTGCTATTCTTGAGATTAAAGTTTGGAGCGGGACTAGCAGTTGGCATAATGGCTGTGTCACTGGACTCCCATGTAGTCGACCGCGGTTTGATTCCCAGACCCAGTGGCTTAAACTCACGCCAGGCACGTGTGCATGTGTGCCCAAGATCACAAGAGGAGAATGGAGGAGAAGGGATTGTGGCGTGGCCATACCCCTGGGGGGTGATTTTTCGCTTTCTGTCTGTCTCTCTCTCTCTGGCAAGCGCACACGCCCTATTCCCTCCCCCCCAAAAAAATGTTTGAAGCAATTTCCTATTTATGATATGTTTCTGTTATCCTTTTTTTTTTTTCCTTTTGTTGCTGTAGGGCATGCACACTCTCCAGGGAGAAAGAGAAAGAGAAGAAAAGTAAGGAATTGCCCCCATGGGAGGATGTCCATGCCACAATTCCTTCTCTTCTTGGGATTTTAGGCAAGCACACACACACACACAGGGCGATTTTCAAGCTGTTGGATCCAGGACTGGAACCACACAGTCAACCATGTGGGATCCAGCTACCTTAGCCACCATGCCACCAGCTGGCCCCCTATACACTTTTTTCCTCTATTGAGTTTGAATAAGAGAAATGTGAGAGATGAGGAGGCCTGCTTACTACAAACCACATGCTACAGGAGCATGCTAGGGGGAGGATTGCTGCTTCTCAGAGGCCTGTTAGGGAAGTGCCACTGTAAGTCTACCACAAACTTCATGCTTACAACAACATTTTATTTTCTCGCCGTACTGGAGGTCAGAAGTCCAAAAGGAGTCTTACAGGGCTAAAATTAAGGTCTTGGCAAAGCTACTTCCTTCTGGAGGTTCCAGGAGAGAATACATTCCCTATTCTTCCAGCTTCTAGAGGCTGCCAGCAATCCTTAGCTTGTGGCCACCTCACTTGAACCTCTTGTTAGTTTGTCCCTTGACCTTTTCTCTTCCTGATCTTCTTCCCTCTGAGAAACACCCTTGTGATTGCATCAGGCCCATCTGGATGACCTGGCGACATCTCCAGATCTTTCATCACATCTGCAATGTCCCTTTTGGCATAGAAGGTAACAGTCACAGGTTTCAGCGACTAGAACATGGACAACTTTGGGGGGATGCATTATTTGTCCTTCCGTAGGATGCCTGGTCTGTGAGTCTGTCGTTTTTATGGGCTAGATTTTTGTCTTTATACATGATTTTAGTGGGTTTTTAGCAGTTGGTATATCTCCCAGTCCTTTATTTTTAAAACTAGATTTTGTGGGCATATTACCCAAAACTCAAGAGCTGAATGTTTCCAGGCAATCATAATTATGAAACATCTAACTACAACATAGGAATCATTTCCAAGCCACCTTATTTCAATAGTTCATTTCATTGATTTGGAAAGAAGTCAAAGTCATATTTATGTGTTTGCATGTGTGAATTAAGATTACATAAACATTAAAATGAGAATAAGTGTATTATGTAGTCTTCCTAATTCAGATTGGCATTCAACAAATATTGTCGAGACCCCATGTATCGAGACTTTTCAATGTATTTCAATGAGTTCTCTCAATAACCCTAAGAAATAGAGATTGCATCCATCTAACAGACAAAGGGATGGAGAAACTGGAAAAACTTTGGCAATTTCTCACGACTTCCATCTGATTTGGTCTTCTCCTCTCTAAGACCAGTGATTTTCTGCTATTCCAAATTTACTTCCTGAATAAAACTGAATGTAGAAAAGCTGACGTGTTTACAAAGTACTTTCTCCCGTATTCCCTGTAATCCTGTTGAGCTTGACTCTAGGCCAGTACAATCAAGGGACAAGTGCTTCTCCTTCCCAACACTACCACTTCCATCCCTAAGTTCACATTCTCTCAGAAGCAGATTCTGTGCAGAGTTCATTTGGGTAGTGACCCCAGGAAGCTCTGGTGGGAAAGTGGAGAAGGGAAGTAACAGAGAAGGGAAGGAAGTGTTATACAAATAAATTAATACTGTGACTTAATCCTACTGGGGAATTCTAGGCAACAGTAAGACATGATCCACTGAGTTATCCCTCCTGAAGACAAGGGAGCTGGGGTATTTATACTCCTATCTGTCATCGGTTGAGGCCTTTTGGGGAGTGCAGTTCTGCTCTTTCAGTCTACCATGGACACAGGAAGAACTGTTTCCTGCCAACAGAGAAAGCTCTCAGGCATCGGGAAGTGAGGTGGGCTATATACCACGGTGCACCATTATTTGTCACTGACCTAGTGAGACAGAGAACTACCTCTGAAGATCTTGTGCTCATGGTGACAGGTGCCAGGGCATAAATTTTTCTGGGGACAATGTGGGCAGGAAATGTAGATGTTCTGAAGGGATACAGGCTGAATTATGTCCCCCCAAATTCCTATGTTGGAGCCCTAAGCCCAGTACCTCAGAATGTGAGTGTATGTGGAGGTAGGGTTAGGGGTAATTAAGTTAAAGTGAGGTCCTTAAAGCAGGCCCTTATCCAATATGACTGGTGTCTTTAAAAGAATAGGAGATTGGGGCCAGCAGGTAGCATGGTGGTTGGGGCTCTGGACTCCCATATGGCCAACCATGGTTTGAGTCCCAGACCTGATGGTTTGCTTTCTCTCTCTCTCTCGTGCATGTACCCTATAGCAAATAAAAATAATAATAATAATAATTATAAATAAAATAATTATATTTTTAAAAGAATAAGTAATTAAGAAACAGACACACAGAGGGAAGACCATGTGAGGACACAGGAAGAAGATGGCCGTCTAGCAGCCAAGGGAGAGGCCTCGACCCCCCCCTGCGACATCTTAATTGTGGATTTATAATCTCCAAAATTGTGAGAAAATAAATTTCTGTCATTTAAGCTATCCAGTCTTTGTTATGATAGCCCTAGCAGACATGAGGTAAAAGAAAGGAAGAGACAAAGAGAAAGAGAAAGAAAAAGAAAGAGAGAGAAGAAGAAAGAGAAAGAAACAAACAAACTCATGGAACCAAAGAACAAGAGTTCACCTGATCTTAATTTTCAGTTGGATACAAACAGAAAACTCGGCCTTACAAGGCATTTTACACTGGGGGTTTTAAGCAGGAAATGACACAATGGGGGTAACAGGCTTATAGCAACTAGCGAACAGAGCAAAACTGGTTTATTTACATTTACTTATTTTTTCAATGAGTGATAGAGAAGAGAGCAAGCACCTCCCACAAGTGTCTTGATGCCACGATTTACATCCAGGTTCAGCCAGCATCAGATCATGGGCACACAGTGGCCCAACATGCTCAATAAGGTTTCTGGGTGTGAACTCGACCCTTCTCAACTTTCCCATGCAGGTCAGCCTCACGGAACATCGTGTTCTATTGCTGTACCACCATCTGGCCCCAACAGTGCTTTTTGATCCTTTAAAATTGACTCCAAGTGATAGAAAAACCAAATATCCTTGGCTTAAACAAGATAGACGTACCTATGTCTCTCTCTCACAGAGAAGTGAGTAGTTGGGCTGTTACGGTGCTCCATGGAGTCAGTGACCCAGGTTCTGCCAACAAGGACCCTACTAGAAGGTTCTCCCATCATGGCCTAAGATGGCTTCTTGAGTGCCAGGAAACATGTCCAAATTCTGGTCAATAACAGGAATTAAATGTGAAGATCATCCTTCCTCCCTTCTATAGCCATGTTCTAGAAGTTGACCTAGAAGTGGCACTTCTGCCTTCATCCCATTAGCCACAAAGTAGTTCCACAGCCATGCCTCGCTGAAGTGAAGGCCGGGAAATGTAGTTCCTTCTGAGTATCTGTGTAATGGGAGTCCTAATACTAAAATGAACGGGGGAATAGATATTGTAGTACCACTTGCAATGTCAGCCTCATGTAAATAACATATTACATCTTCAATTTTATAGATGAGTAAACCAAATTTCAAAATAATAGGTGATTGAGCTAGTATCCCATAATGCAGCAGTTAAGTGGTGTATATGGAAAGCCAGATCACACATGGGGTTCGAATCCTGGCCCCAGCAGCTTGAAAAGTGTACCAGGCATGTGTGCATACATGCCTGAAATCCTGAAGGGTTGGAAAAAAGGGGGGGGGGAATGATGTAGCATGACCACACATCATTGGGGGGTGCTTCCCCTCTCTTCCCCTCTCTCTCTCACATGCACACACACATTGGCACCTTCTGCCAATAGAAAAAATGAAAAGAATAGGCACTTTAGTTATTTGCCCAGAATCTCACATCGAACGAGTGTCAAATTTAAAGGCTGTGGTGTCTCCCAAGGACAATTAGATCATTTTCTGACAAATATTTTGTCCAAAGGGATCAGTAGTGCTTCCATTTTAATCAGTTAATTTGCTGGGTCTCAGTGTATCAAATCTGAAGGTCTTGTGTGTTTTTTAAAAATCTAAAAAGAGTTCAAATTAATTCAGTTCAGTTCAACAACGTCAACTGAACAGTTGACATGCCCAAACATTCTCCTGAATGCTAGAGATACATATCTAACTGCCGCCCCCACAGACAACTTTTTAGGGCCAGCAGAATGTCTTTATATTTTGGTTGAGGTAGGGGGCCCCAGGGGGAGAGTTAAAACTCCTGCTTCTAGCTTAATGCCTGGCACATAGTAGGTGTTGAGTAAAACATTGGAGAATAAATGACCAGGGAAGGGGGATGGAGAGGCAAATAATGTTACTTATATATAATATAAATAATATATTTGTATTTATTATATATGTATTTTAGGTATATACAGCATCCCAAAGAATAAATATGTACATATACCTTCTGGTGTATCTATGTCTGTATATATATACACACACACACACACGCACATATAAGAAATCCCATAAGAATGCTTCTTTGTATAGCATCCTCTGTAGGATCATTGAATCAGGAAATGAATAAAACCATCACCATTCAAAAAAAATCCCATAAAATGCAGATAAGAGAGACATTGAGTTTGCATGAGAGAGTCAGGAAAAACTGAAGACAGGAGATGATATAGAAACCTTTATGGAGAGAATGTGAGTCTATCTGATGTGACAGATGGGTGGGAGGAAAGCACGTATTCCAGTGCTTAATTTGTAGCAGGTATTAGGAGTAAACGAGTGGACACACACCTGCAAAAAGAATGCAAGAGGAAGGCATCAGCCCAGGATACGGAGAATAGACCAGCCAGCCTCTTGGGTCATGAGCTCCATGGCTGCCATGAGGCAAAGAAGGCAGGCTGGATACTGGCTGCAAGGAGCCCGGTATGTGGACCCAAGGAGCTGGGACTTTGGTCTGAGAGCAATAGAGAGCAAAGCAGGCCATCCCAGGCTCTGCATTCTTCAGAGCTACCAGTCATGACTAATTCATGCACAGAATTATGACACAATTGCACAGAATTATCATTAAGATAATGAACTGTAGTTTAGTTTAATGGATAGTATTTTTTTCTTTTCTCATGAACATAGTAAGAGTGTGTTTATAATCCATGGCATCTCAGATTTGATGAATACAAGTGCAAAATCAAAACTCAAAATATCAAAGCTTTGTTACAAAGATCATCACCTCACTCTGTGGTACCCCCTTTGCTTGGTTTCTAGGCACCACATACATTAGTTATCTCCTGTTGTGCTAGAGAGTACTTCAGAACAAAGTGGCTTTAACGACATTGAACTCACATATTTTCCATGAATCTGGAATTCAGGAGCAGCTTAGTTGGATTAGGCTTGGGTTTTCGCTATAGGGCGCATGCACTCGCCAGACAGACAGACATAGAGACAGAAAGTGAGAAATCACCCCCCAAGGGGGGATGGTCACGCCGCAATCCCTTCTCCTCCATTCTCCTCTCGGGATCTTGGGCACACATGCACACGTGCCCAGCGTGAGTTTTAAGCCACCGGGTCCGGGACGCGAACCGCGGTCGACTACGTGGGAGTCCAGCGACATAGCCATTACACTAACTGCTGGTTCCCTTAAAAGAGTTTTAAGTTCATAGCAAAAGGGCTTGGAGTTTTCCACAAGGCTGCAGTTGAGTTGACCAATGCTGCAGCCACCTAAAGGCTCTGACTCTGGCGTGCACTGAGATGCCTTCTGGAGGCTTTATCCACTGCCTCCCCTTCCAAATCTCACTTCTCCATTCTCCCTCCCTTCACCTCCTGAATAAACCACTTGCATTCAGATCATTATGCCATGGTCTGCTTCTGGGGGAGCTCAAACTAAGACAGTGCCTCTGGTAGAGTTGGGTGTTGACTGGACTAAGGAATATCTAGAAATCTGATAAAGAGTTACTCTGTGTGTGTGTCTATGGGGGCATTTCCAGAAGAGAGTCACATGGGAGTCTGAGTAGAGCAGGTGGGGAAGATCTGCTTTCAGTGTGGGCAAGCACAATCTAATCAGCAAGGGACCCGAAGAACAGAGACAGAAGCTGGACTGATCTCTTTTGAAGGAGAGCAGGATAGATTTCCCCTGCTGCCTCGGACATCTCCACTTCTCTTCAGACTCCAGGATTCACACCAGCGTCCCTTTGGATTCTCAGGTTTGTGGCCTTGAACTGTGAGTTAAATCATTGGCTTCCCTGCCTCTGAGGCCTTTGGACTTGGACTGATCCACGCTATCAGTGTTGCAGGGTCTCCAGCATGCAGACAGTGTGTCGTGGGGCTTCTAAGTCACCATAATCATGGGAGCTTATTCCCCCCAGTAAATCCTTCTTATAGATCTATGCACATCCCATCGGACTGTCTCCCCAAGGAACTCCAACTGTCCATCCCCTCTCTTCCAATTCCTGAGCTTGGAAGATGAGTGAGAGAAATAGAGGAAGCCCTGGACAGTTCCAAATTTTGCGTGAGGTTAGTCCTTCCCCTAGCAGTCATGGTAGGGACAATTAGAAGGCACATCAATACACACTGGCAGAGGAGTGCTCGATAACCCGGGCTCTTGAACCCCTCACATCCAGGGAGGTGAGAAATCTTGGGCCATCCCAGACCTGTGGGATCTGGACTCTTTTTCTTGAAGATTAATAGAAACCTGAAATTAATGTTAACTGGGTAGATCCAATAAATGTTCCAACTGGGAACTATGATAAAAATCAAACAAAATGAAAAAGCAGCAGCAGCAATGGAATACTCATGGATGGACCTTGTTATCTTTATTTAGAAAAACTTATTTCTGAGGTCTGGACAGTGAAGCAGCAGTAAATGTGATGGCCTGTGAGGCTGGCCCATGGGGCAAATTTTGGAGTTCGCATCCAGAGATCGCCGAGTTCACCAGATACATTCATGCCATGATCCAGGGCTGGGTGAGGCTGGGAATGGGCCATCAGGACCCTGTGGGGAGGGAACCAGCAGTTAGCGTAATGGCTATGTCGCTGGACTCCCACGTAGTCAACCGCAGTTCGCGTCCCGGACCCGGTGGCTTAAAACTCACGCCGGGTGCGTGTGCGTGCGTGCCCAAGATCCCAAGAGGAGAATGGAGGAAAAGGGATTGCGGCGTGACCATCCCCCCTGGGGGGTGATTTCTTGCTTTCTGTCTCTCCGTCTCTCTCTGTCTTTCTAGCGAGCACACATGCCCTATAGCGAAAAACCTCTCAAAAAAAAAAGAAGAACCCTGTGGGGAGTACTGTGAGTGTATGTGTGTCTGTGCATATGTGTGTGTCTCCATTTCTCTCTCTCCCTCTCTCTCTCTCTCTCTCACACACACACACACACACACTCATAGAATAAATAAATAATGAAACTTTAAAAAGAACAACTTTATTTGTGTGGCAATATTTAAATGTATTTAAACATCAGAAAAAGAGGTTTAACTTCTCAATTTGTCTTGGAGACTATCATGAAGTTTCCTGGAACCTGACCATAAACGAGCGTAAGAATTCTGGCACAGTATATTTTTGCAGAAAATAAGGAATACCATGAAGAAATACTACACTACTTACACAATCTTTGGAATGTTTTAAAATTAACTTCAGCTGTGGAGATGGTGATTTTCTGATTAATTTGATCAATGTAGACAGCAAGCTGTATAATTCATTAAAGGAACTCTGGGCAATTCAGTCTTTAGCTCAGACTCCCACATTTCAAGGCCTCCTCTCCACAGAGACTCGCTCACCTACACTGACACTTCCCCACCTCAGGACTGGATTTCCCAAGCCTCTTATAAACCAAATATTAAGAGCAAATGTCTGTGAGAGAGAGATTGAAGGGCAACTGGTCAGTCCTTCCAGATCTCCCAAGATGGCAGAGGATTTGGGCAGGATTGATTCAGTCCAAGGTCAGACATTTTCTTCTAGGCTAGTAAAGTTCTATGGATAAATTATCCCAGTTTTATCAGATTTCATAGGACTGGGTAAATCCAGTCAAATCCATAAAAGCTCACTTGGATTCAGATACCTATTTAACTCCAATGATAGCTACTGTGCTTTAACCATTCCTCCTTGATTCCAGAATGCACTGGTCCAATGGTATACATTTCTGAGAAAAAGAGAGTCTCACAAATATGGAACTACATGCATAGTTTTGTAGATGTTTGTATAAATAGATTCACACATAAAGAAAAAACAATGGGCACTAGACTTTAGGAAAAGAGATGGCTCTTAAAATACTACTGGCTTGATCAGGGTAGAATGCAGCTTCAAACCATCTCAGAATCTCAGTGCCTGGACAAGGTAAAGCATGTTTCCTTCCCTGTTTCTCAGGACAAGGCATGTTTGGGAGGCTCTGCTGCATGCCTTCATACAGTGGCAGCCTCCATCTGTCTTGACTGTTGTCTTCCTACAGCTCCCCAAACTGCTCTTTCTTCAATGAGCTGATGGGAAATGGGCACACCAACGATCCCATTGGTTCATTTTGTGAGCCAGGCCTGGAGATGGCCCACTTCTAGTTCATCCCATTGGCCAAGCCAGTCTTGTAGCCCCACCTAGCTGGTAGACAGCTGGGAAATGTAGTGTTGTTTTGTTCTCATGGGGCATAGAAATGGATTTGGTCAGCACTTAGTCTTCTCTTCCACAATTCTTAAATTGTAACATATAGAATCACAGATATTTGGTCATTTCTAACTCATAAAAATGGCAGCTTCATATTGTTTAACTTAATTATTAATGTTCTTTATCCAAACTACTCCCAACCAGGTCTAAAAGTAAAAGAATGATTGAATCGGTGATGGGAAAGTTAGTGAGTGGGCATACAAAGAGCAGGCAGGCAAAGAGGAGGCTGGGAAGGTAATCTGGACCGTTTGCTAATGTTAACTTGGAGTGTCATTGGAGAACTGAATAGAAACCAAGCTACAGGTTTTAGCGGGTTAAAAACATTTTTACAAGATAATGTACTCTGCTATTATTGCGAATTATCATGCTTGCCTGTGTTACATTGCTTTTTTCCTCAGATCATATTGTTTTAACTTAAACATAAATATTTTACATTAATTTCTTTTAACCATAATTTTAAATAGCTGCATATGTGCATTGGAAAAAAAAAACTGGCAAGCACAGAATGTATCATTGGATTCTTGGTGTAATAAGTCAGTTTCTTCTGGCATCTACAAATTAGTAATTTAATTATTAGCAATTCTATTGACTAATGATTTTTCCTCTTTAAACCACTTTTCCATTTTCCTGACCAGATGTAGAATTTGAAGACTAAACCGGTAAAATACCAGTTATTAACTGGTCCTTTGAAGCTATCTCCCAAAACTGGGTGGGCTTCACACCCGTTCATTAAAGACGTGTTGCTCATTTATGGTCTCACGTGTTTCTGACAGTTTTTCCCATATTGTCATTTCGAGCTGCTTGGCCTCCTTTAGGAAATACCCACAGAGTAGCTAGAGGTTGCCCTGGTGCGTTCTGATTCGTGTACTTGTCTGAACACTGGAATCCATTTCACAGTTTCCAATCATGAGTTCAGTGGATTCTTAACTATTGTTTCCTTCTTTTCAGACTTAAACACAGGTTTTAATCACTCTCTCTATATAGAAATACAACAAATAAGCCAGCCTTTAGAAAGAGTAAGGCTAGATTTGGGGACAAATTTCTGCTGTCTTTCCACAGAGCTATAATACTCACATGCATTTGTGACTTGGGAAGGAATTCCTTACAGTGGATGAGAAATCTTAACTTTATTAACAAGTTTTTGATGGCCCAAGTGTTAGTCATTAACATTTTGGAGAGTTTTATAAGTGACACTTTGTACAACATCAAAACCAATGACTTGGGAGAAATTAATATACCTCAGATTTCTTGGTTTCACCTTTTCACCTGAAGGCAGGCATGTGAAAGCAATAAAGCTCGAGAAAAAGAATTTCTCTGCAGAGCTGTGGTAAGGTGCAAACACACACAAATTTCATCTTCGGGTAACCGTCTCTGATTGTTAACACTGGGCAGTATTTGTAATCCAAAGTAATTGACTTTGACCAGTACATATGAAATAGGTTTGACCACCTCTACCAGGGGCCCTGGGCTGGTTCCTGATTAGGCCTTTGAAAAATCTCATATTTCAACAAAATGCCATTTGTTTTTATATGCTATCACATCTAACTGTTGCAGAAATCTTGTTGGAGCTTAGTGCACTTATCCTACTTCTATAGAGGCAAAATCCTTCATATTTCCAACTGCTTCAAATCCTTCTATAGAACTCTCTGGAGCCTTCAGGATGCACAAAGTAGTTTTTGGCCTTTTTATTCTGGCCACTGCTTAATCTCCCTGCCCCTTCTCCATCCCACCATTCCTCCCGCCTCCTCTCCCCCTCCACTGCTCCAACTATATACGACTGTCTATGCTCAGATTTGCAGGCCGCAAGCTCTTCCATGTTCTTTTTTTCTTTCCAATAATAGATTTTATTTAATTCAATCAAGCAATACATATAAAATATCATGTCAACGTGAATTAATATAAAAATTACTGAGATATTTTATATGAGTTTTTTTTTTCCATGTTCAGTCTTAGAAACCCAATGTGTATGTGATCCCCAAAGTCCAAGTAATTCTATCTACCCCATTGCCACATGTGGTGATCTTCCAGCAGACAGTAGTTATAGAATAAAAAAGCAGTTCCCTCCTTTGGCATTCATGATCTATCCTCTAATGCTATTTTTTACCACTGTGCCCTATATCCTCCATATTCCAGCCTCACTAGTTTATTTTTTATTTACTGAGAATGATACCGACTATGCACTTGGTGTTTTTCAAGCTGCTGGGGTCAAGATTCAAACTACATAGTTAGCTATGTAGGATCCAACTCCCTTAACCACCAGGCCAGAGGGCCAACCCTCAGTACTCTTAATAATGGAATTTGTTGGTACTACCTTTTTGGTGGGCATTAGTGGAAAAGTTAATAGGATATAAAAGTATATATCCTTTTACTCTGAAATAGTGCTAGGAATTTTTTGAAATTCTTGCACAAATGCACAAAATATATAAATAATATATGTATATATACATATGTATGTGTATTATATGTCTGAGTGTGTGTGTGTGTGTATCAGGGAGGAAGAGAGTAAATTGGTGTAATGAACACAAAACAAAGAATTAGATACAAGTATGAAACAGTGTTTAAAATGCCCTCCCCTTCCTAAGCTGCTTTTGCAAGAAGTACTTTCATCTAGATGCACCATTGTTTCAGAGAGTTCTCTTGTTTGGCCAGTGAGCTTACTTATGCAAGCATCTTAATTCCTTTTATTCTGCAACCCCTTCACCTGTGTATCTTAGTCCCATCTTCAACAACCCATGTTCTGTCTTTCCTCCTTGGTTACCATTATCATCCTCTTTTCTTTCCTCCTGCAGAAATGCTAACAGCAAAATGCACAGCCTCTGTCCCTCGGAAATGAATGGCTTAGAAATGAATGGCTCTGGTAGCAAGTGGAGCAGGTGCCCTTCCACTGGGACTGAGAGCCGAGCTCCACTGGAAACTATGCCCAGCTCAGGGTGACAGCATAGCTAGTTCTGTCCCCTGTCTCCCATGTTCTTAATGGCTCCATTTTGGGCACAGGCTACTTTCTCCACCCAGAACATCTTCCTTCGCTGTCATACAACTTCCTCCTACTTCACCTGGGAAAGTTCTAGCAATCACCAGAATTCACAGTGCAGTGGGCCCATTTCCTCCAGAAAACCCCTCACCCACCTATCCTAATGTACTAACTCCTGTATCTTCCCCTAGCTCCTGAGAACTTACCCCTTTGGTAGAGTTCATTTGTTGGAGTATAATTATCTGTTTACCTACCCACCTTCACCCCTAGACCATAAGTCTTTTGTGAGTATGGGTTCTTCTCATATGCCCCCCCCATAGTCGTAGTGTCTACCTGATGCATATAGCTACTTGAGAAATTGGGGGCAGACAAATGGATAGGTGGACGGATGAATAGTTTGGTGATGTGTGTTCCCCTCTGGCTTCTAATGCCAATGAAACACGCAGTCTTTCTTGGCCTTAACTTCTTCATGTGTAAAATGATAGGTTAGAAATGTATGATATCTAGGATCACTTTCCTTATAGTGAAATTCTATGATAATCTCCCCTTACAGTCAAAATTCATTCCTACAAACATAAAAAAAAACAAAAACCTGGAACTGTGAGAGCCATAGAATGTGCCTCACAGACCTTTAAGTACAGGGGGCATCACTAGTGAAGAGCCCCAACTCCTCTGCTTGTAGAAACCCTTCACCCCTTTTAGGTGAGGCCACAGCTCCCACAGACTGATCCCACCAATTACTGAGCATGGCACACAAAGGCAGGCTCTCTTGTAGGAAACGTGCTCCTCTGAAGTTGACACGTAGTATTAATCCTACTAACGGTGCTAATAAAAGTAGTCCATTAGGAAGCATTTACTGTTAGTTACTGTCCAAAACTCTTTACATATAGTCAATAATTCCATTATCACAAATACCCTTAAGGTTAATAATTTTATTATCCCCATTTTAGAAATGAAATCATGAGGGCCAACCAGTGGCATGGTGGTTAGGGCAGCTGGCTCCCACATGGCTGACTATACAGTCTGAGCCCTGGACTTGGTGGCTTGAGAAACACACTGCGTACATGTGTGTATGCCCCAAATTCCATGAGAATGGAGGAGAAGAGATTGTGGCATGGTCATCCCCAAAGGGAGTGCTTTCTCACCTCTCTCTTTTTCTCTCTCTCCCTTTCTCTCCTCTTCTCTCTCTCCAGAGACTGCATGCACCTTATAGGGGAAAAAGGGAAAAGAAATAAAGGAGATAGTGAGGCATACAAAGGTGAAGTAACTTGCTGAAAATCATGGAGTTAATATATAGTAGAGGCAGACTCTAACCCTAGGAAGGAGACCAGTCTCAACCACCATGCCATGCAGTGCCTCAACATGCAGAGCTGGTCCTGCGCTCTTTCTAGAAATTCTCTCCTCATTTGGCTTTGCTGACCCTGTGTCTGTCTGGTGCTCCTCTGAAGATTGCCTGAGTTTTTTCCCAGACCTTCCTCCTCCTTAGCTCACCTCTTATTTGCTGGTTTCCTGGGGCTCTGCCCGAAACCACCTCTTTTCTTATGAAGTGTGGGTATATTTGTTTTACTGATTTCTTTCTATCTTGTGTTCAAATCTTAAGGACATCAAGACAAATAACCCAATTTTAAAATGGGTGAAGTTCCCAGACTAACATTTTTCCAAATAAGATATTCAAAGTGCCTTATAAGCACATGAAAGATCACAATATTGTGAGCCATCAGGGAAATGCACATCAATACTGGGAAATAGCACGTCTCACTCATTAGCCTGGCTACCATTTTTTAAAATGAGCAATAACAAGTACTGGTGAGGAGTGGAGAAGTCGAAACTCTCATGCATTGTTGGTGGGAATGTGAGATGCAAACATCTTAGAGAACAGTCTGTGAGTTCCTCAGCAAGTTAAACATAGAGTTACCATATATCTCAGTTCAGGCTGCTACAACAAATTACCTTAGACTGGGGAAGCTTATAAACTGCACAGATATGTTTCTCACAGATCTGGAGACTGGTAGTCTAAGATCAGGTGCCAGCATAGGCAGGTTCTGGTGAAAGCCCTCTTCTAGCTAGCTAGCTTTCTTGCTGTTTCTTCTTCTTCTTTTTTTTTTTTTTTTTTTTTTTTTTTTTTTTTTTTTTTTTTTTTTTTTTTTTTTTTTTTTTTTTTTTTGAGAGGTGTCTGCTATAGGGCGCATGCGCTCACCACCAGAAAGACAGAGACAAAAAGTGAGAAATCACCCCCCGGGGGGATGGCCACGCCATAATCCCTTCTCCATTCTCCTCTTGGGATTTTGGGCATGCACGCCCACACTCCCAGTATGAGTTTAAGCCACTAGGTCCAGGACTAGAACCATGGTTGACTACATGGGAGTCCAGTGACTTAGCCATTACACCATCTGCTGGTCCCCTCTTGCCTCTTCTTATAAGAGCACCAATCCCATTCATGGAAGTTTCACCCTTATGTTCTAGGCTCGACCTCCTAATACCGTCACTGTGGGATTAGGCTCTCAATATATGAACGGGGGCGGGGGATTCAGTCCATTGTACCATATGACCCACTAATTTCACTCCTAGTTATATAACCAACAGAAATGAAAACATATGTCCACAAATAAATTACTGCTTCAACACTCATAATGACTTTATTCATAATAGCCAAAAGGTGGGAACATTCCAAATATCCATTAACTAATGGATTAACTAGATAAATGTGGTATGTCCATATCATGGACTACTATTCAGCAATAAAAAGAAATAAAATACTGTTACATCCTATGAACTTTGAAAACATGCTAAAGAAGCCAGACACAAAACAGCACATAGTACATGATTCCATTTATTTGAAATGTCCAGAATAGGCAAATTTAGAAACCAAAAAGCATATTTGTGCCTACCAGGGGATAGAGGGAGCGGGGACTCAAGGTTACCTTCAGTATGGCGTTTCTTTGTGGGGTAATGAGAGTGTTTTAGAATTAAATAGTAGTGATAGGTGCACAGCATAGTGAAAATACTAAAAGCCACTGAAGTGTATACTTGAAAATGAGAATTCTCTGTGATGTGAATTATATCTCAATTTTTAAAAATGCTACAGTAAAAAATTCTTAAGAGCATACTGTGTTTGGGCTAGCACTTACTTAGTGCACTTTATGTTCAGTGGTCTGTGGTCTCTTCTTTGGGAATTGTTAGCTATGGTCAAACTGGGTCAAGACTGTGGGATTCCTTGTAGAATTGGTAGTAACACACAGATTAGATTATGCAGCTGGCTTCATTGTTTCTCAGTTAAAACTCTTTCTTAGAGCCTGTAATGATATTGACCATGCTGTCCTACACAATAAAGCATCTGTTTACAGTAGACTGTGTACTGAAGAGGGCAAAGACCAAGTCTTTTTTCTGACTACGCTATGTGCCTAAGATGGTGCTTGGATCACTACAAGTGCTCAGTAAGTGTTTCGTTTTAAGGTAGTGGTGCTTAATGAAAGACAGTTTTGCCTATTCCATTGGCAATGTCTAGAGACATTCTGATTGTCACAGCTGGAAGGGTGTGTGCTACCGGCATCTATACACAGAAGCCAGTCTAACATCCTGTAGTGCAAAGCACAGCCCCCAACAACAAAGCATGATCTGGCTCAAAGTATCAGTTATATAGAAGTGGAGAAACCCTGGGCTCAGTGGTTGAGCAAATGACTCATGAATCCCTAAAGTTAATTCCATTAAAAGATGGGAAAAAAGAGATGTTGATGAATGGAAACAAAAATGCAGCTAGATAGATGAAAAATAAATAAAGTTTCCCCTCAAAAAGTGAAACAGATCTCCTTTAAGAAAATGCAAATAAGGGGCCATCAGGTGGCATGGTGGTTAAGGGTGCTAGACTCCCACATGGCTGGCTGTGGTTTGAGTCCCAGATCTGGTGGCTTGCTTTCTCACTTTCCCTCTTTCTCTCTCTCTCTCTCTCTCTCTCTCTCTGACCCTCTCTGGTCAAATTAAAATAAATAAAGTTAAATAAAATAATCCTTTTTAAAAAATGGGAACCAGCGGTTGCTGTGATGGCTATGTCGCTGGACTCCCACGTAGTCTACCGCAGTTCATGTCCCGCTTAAAACTCATGCCGGGCGTGTGTGCGTGCGTGCCCAAGATCCCAAGAGGAGAATGGAGGAGAAGGGATTGCGGTGTGGTCATCCCCCCCCCGGGGTGGGTGATTTCTCGCTTCTGTCTCTCTGTTTCCCTCGGTCTCTCTGGCGTGTATACACACCCTATAGCAAAAACCTCTAAAAAAAAAAAAAAAAAAGAAAGAAAGAAAATGTAAATAATAAAATCATCCTTGTATTCGGTGATCTCAGTTAATGGAATGTCCCAGACCACATCTTTATAGCTGTTAACTGAGTAACCAAGTTCATGGGAGAGGCAGACCATGAGGAAAACTTGCAATGTTGTTTAACTTCCCAACCTTGACTGAAATATTAACTTGCACAAAATCCAGTCCCGGATCAGAAAGCACATGGTAAAACGTGCATTCCTTGTCTGTTAAAGAGCCCAGAAAGCATTCTTACAGTGTATTTAATATGCATGAGGCAAGTCGGAGCCCTCCACAAAATTCACAGCATACATCTTTCCTCCTAAAGTCCAGTAGCAACCCTACTCAGTGCAGGCAGTAAGTAGGTCAACATGCAGTGAGCTTCACCCCTGGGACACTGGATTAAGGCTGGGAGCTCGTTCTTTCAGGCTTCTAGATCAAGGCCAAGGCTGGATAGGCCCCTGTTTTTACATGTCCCATAAGCTAAGAACAATTTTTACATTTCTTAGTGGTTGACGGTGAATCAGAAGACTACTATGTCATGACACTTGAAAAGTATATTAAATATACTTTGTATTGAGTTTCAGTTACTGAGTTTTTATCGAGTTTCAATGTCCATACTTATTTTGGGGGACATAGTCACGCCCATTGTTTACTGTTGCCTTTGGCAGCTTTCACACTTGCACAGAGACCTTATGGCCTGTCAAGCCTACAATTTGCATCCTTACCATCTGGCCCTTTACAGAAAACATTTGCCAATCTCCGCTGGACAGTTAGAGAATTTAGTAAATTGTGTTTCCAGGAAGCCGTGTGACTGGAGTCCCCAACACCTGGCTCTGCTGGGGACGTGACTCCACTCCACTGGACTGGAGTTTCCTCCTCTGTAACATGAGAGGGCTCCGCTGAAGGACCTCTAGAGCCCTTTCAGCTCTTCACCTTCTGCAGTGTGAGGTAATTCCAGTCTGTTCGATGGTTCCCAGGTGGCCAATGTGCTGCAAGTGCAGGGCTCTTGTCTGAGACAAAGCCACAGGGCCAGGGAGTCACATTACCACACATGCCTATACAGAGCAGACTTGAAAAGCAGCACTCCACCAGTTTCAAAATGTAAATATTTGACCACTTTCCTGTACTCTACTTTTACAGACTGTGTAGACTGATTCTTTTAACTCTGAGAAGGAAGGACATGGACTAAGTTAATTGTTGAGAAAGGCTAGCAAGGGATGGCAGCAGAGGCTTCCAACTGCAAAATTCAGATTTTCAAATTCTAACTTAGCCCTTGCTGCAGGGTTATTGAAATTAACCAGGTAATTGACGTTGTTCCATTCTGTTGGTTGCTCAGAAGAGTCTCCGTTGCCCTTTCTGTTTTCTCAATACTAATGTGTGATTCTTTATCCACAGTCCAAGGGATCATGGCTTGCCGACATTGGCACGCCAGCCTGGGGTCTGTCACTATGGAACTAAACTGGCCTGCTGCCTTGGCTGGAGAAGGAATGGCAAGGGAGTCTGCGAAGGTAATTGTATAAAAACTCAGACCATCCTGCCCTTAGGTCAGAGTTGCCTTAAGGTTTTATCTGTGACACTATAAGCTGTCACAAAATTGCCAGTGGATTCCCCAGGGTAGGGACATGGATAACTGCCAATAGCCAAGGTCTGAATTCCTATGAGAGCTCCTCCCTCCCAAAATGTGGCATGTGTGTGCTCCTGGTATGTTGCAGGTGCACCTGGGATCTGAACCAGTCTTCCATGTGGCTCCAGCATTGCAGAGCACCCCCTGCTGCCTGCACACCAAGGCTGGACCTAGACATGATTGATTTTAGGAGCCTGGCTTGTCAGTTATTTTTGTTACTATCATAGTGAGTCTGACTGGATTGTTTTTGGCTTTGAGTTTTATTTTAACCTGGAGAAATTAAGATGGGCAAAAATGGCTTTGATAAATGTCTCCTTCTAATTACAGGTTTTTTTCCAATTGACTTCTAATAAAACACATTTTGTAATTATTAATCATTCTACCAGCTTTCTTCAGCCACCAAATAAAGTAAGTCTTTTACCGTAAAGATTTGTTACTCACATTTCAAAAATGTATTCTGCCAGTTTCTGAATGAGTTCAAGGGACATGTGCATATATGCAAAGATTTGAACAATTGCAGCTATTTTTTTCTAATTCTTTTGTGCAAATCACAAACTAAAGAGTCATAATTTGCCTTGGATGTTGGTTCTCAGACCACTTGTTAGGTGGTCTGAGAGGCCTTTTTCTGATTTGAAGAGGGCTGGGAGGGCAGAGATGAGCATGGAGTTTAGCCTCCTTTTGGTCTTTACATGTCTTTCCATAATGACCAACACTTGCAGTGAAAAAGAATCAAGCCCACATTCCTCCTAGGTCATCATTCATTCTTTATGAGCAGGAATCTGATCTCACCTGGATCCCCAGCAGGTGGCACACTCCTGACCCTCAGTCTTTTATCTATTATTATCTGTGGGACAGTAGCACAACTGCATATCCTATAAACACACTGAATTTTAGCTGCTTTGCGGAATAACAATGCTGCCCTCCTTTTGCTGGCCTGTCCCTGCCGCAACCTCCTCGTGTAACTGATTTATTAAAACACCTGGCTTGACCGTAGGTGAGTGCTGAACTTGATAATATCCACGGGAGACACTGACTCTGCTCTGCATGTTCCGTATTATGTGCAACCTCCCACCTTCCGGTTTCCTGTGGTAGATG
>NW_006210084.1:905437-909892 GCF_000334495.1 Tupaia belangeri chinensis | reverse complement strand
AAGAATGGAGATCACCATTGCCTGCTTAGCTAAAGAAAGTTAGAGCATGCCCCTGGGACCTGGGTTGATGAAAAGAGTGGGCCCTCACCCGATTGGATTTACGGTGTCATGATCAAGGGCATTGAGAACCAGACTGATGTGGGTGACCTCGGGCAAGTTAGGGAGCTCACTAAGTTTCCATTTCCTCCTGCACAACATGGAGAGGCTAATACCTCCCTCAGAGGTTAAGGAGTGTGAGCAAGAAAGGTATGCTTCTTGCCTGGTACACAAAGAAAATACTTCATAATTACCATTGATTCAGAAAGGACGGGGAAGTTATTGCAGACTTCTGTCTGTAGAAACACCAGGTGATGGGATTAATGTGGCCTTCTTCTTCTACGCATTACAGTATACATTTTTATGTGAAGTCAGTCGGGTGGAAAGGGGTGGAAACTGCATGAGAGGCATGATTTGGAATCTCTCTTACAGTCTCACGAACTTCAGGGCCTACTGCCATAAAACTTGTAAGACCGGGCATATTGCTGGTGAATCAATGAGGACAAGCTTGGGCTTTCTGGAAGGGCTGTTCCGTGACTGGATCAGACCAGCTTGGCCATGGTACATGCAACCAATCACCTTTCCAGTGCTTTCGCAGACTACATAATGTCGTAGGCAGGAAAGGATTTAAAGTGAGACATTTAAAAAGCGCATGCCGAGGCTTAAGCCCAATGCTCACTATGCAAGTTGTGCAAGTTAAAGTGATTGTCAGCACTCCACCACCCCAGTCAAACCTTCAGGTTTGAAGTTGCAGTGATTTTTGTATCTAAAACGTACATTGTATTGTATCAGTCCAATTGACATTAAAGTTATGTGTAGGTTACTTGAAGCACCAAATAACAAGGTGGTCGATCCCCAATGGCTGGGTTTCTGGTTTCTAATTTAGAGTGCAGCCTACGTGGTAATGAGAATGCAGGCTGACTGCCCAAAGAGGCAGAGCCAGACCCCGGGCTCTCAGGTCCCAGGCTGCTCAGGCCTTCACCCCCATCCATCTATTGGCCCAGCATTCCTCTGGAGGCCCTGACTCCCTGCATGCTGAATTTCTCACTCTGGGCCTCTGCCCTATCTGTTCCAACTTAATATGGTTAACCTCAGAATGTATGTCACTTTAGAGATGGAATAAAGAGTGATCCATGGAAGATCTCTAAGGAAAAGCCACAGATGGAGGCGTTTGGGGGAGAATTGAACAAGAGAGTTTTACTTTGTCTGAAAAGTGCTTCCATCTCAGGCCATTCTAGAAACAAACGGATTTTCCCTTTGCTGTGGATCGCCTGTTCAAGTCACAGAGCCAATGTTTCTGTGAATTGAAAACATCTTTCTGACACTTTGACATTCTACCAAGGGTATTATTCACCATTTCTCCTATGTTCTATTTGGCACATATCCTGGGCTTTCCTGTCTGGACCATGTTGGAAGTCAGTTCTCAGGGAATAATCAGAGGTCTTCAGGGCTTAAAACAATAAAAAATTTATTTTTCTAACATCTGAACTTAAAGCTGGATCACCGAGTACATATCCATAACAGAGTAGACACTAGAAATTAAATTCTCTCTCTTTGTCTCTAAAAGTGGAAACATTTTGTTGGGGAAGCACACCTTCTCACTTATGACTTGTTCAGGGTCATAAACTTTCCCTGTTAGAAGTCCTGCCCCCATCACTTTACTCATTAATCAAAAATATCCGAACATCTAGCATGCTTGCTGCAGGAGAAACAGTGATGAATGTCTTTGTCTCTGTCCTGAAGTCACTTAGAACCAAGTCTTAGATAAAAGTCAAGGAAAGCAAGCCAAATATATGCCTAAATAATTTTTTTAGAGGTTTCTGCCTTAGGGCATGTGTGCGTACCAGAGAGATAAAGAGACAGAGATACAGTGAGAAGTCACCCCCCAGGGGGATGGCCACACTGCAGTCTCTTCTTCCATTCTCCTCTTGAGATTTTGGCATACATGCACACCCGCCTGACAGGATTACAAAGCCACTGGGTCCGGGACTCAACCCATGGTCAGCCAGGTGGGAGTCCAGCAACGTAACCGCTACACCATGTGCTGGCCCCTATGCCTAAGTATTTAGTAAGATGGAGACTGGTCAGTTGCCTAGGTGAGGCCCGCCAAAGTTCTGTGGATTTCTCAAAGCTGAGCCGAAGTTCACATGTGGCTGGAGAAAGATATAAAGGGTTCTAGGAGGGGCCATGGATGTGGCCCTTGAGGACGGGAGGGTATTAACCATCAGAGGGGTTGGTGGGGAAGGGTGCTCCGGGGAGGGATAACAACAGATGGAAGAAGCAGAAAAGAAAGGCTAGGTCTAGAGAACAGCAGGCAATTTAGTTCGGGCAGTGGTGTCTCTGTAAGGAGCAGCGGAAGCTAAGACTGGAACAGAAATGGAGGCCTGAGCATCGCGGCTTTAGCTGCGTTGTATATCCCTCCTGTACTCGGGAGGCATCAACATTACATGACTTCTGTGCACGGCATGGCGTCTTCGGAGCTGCACTTTCAGAATATCAGTTACATGTTATGTCTGACATTGGGTTTTCTCAGAATAGAACCTGCAAAGGGGATTCTTGCACAAATATCCCATTGAGGGGTGCTCTTAGGAGAAATCTGTAAGGGACTGAGGGAGCGGGGAAGATGCTAGGCAAAGATGTGCTTCAGGAGAATCCAGCTTGCACCTGATCGGGCAGGGGCCCCCAGCGTGTTAACCACACCACAGAGTTTGTCCTGCCGACAGACAAGCAGCTAGGCTGTTAGTGAGGCACAGTCACGGGCCCCATGGGGCCCATGCTGCCTAAGACTGGGGGTGAATCACAGCATGAAGACCCTGCTGGGGGTGTTTATCGCTCTGTCTCTCTCTGTCACAGAATAAATACATACACTTTCAAACATTTTACATATATGTGTGTGAGTGTGTATGCATATATGTGTGTATATATGTATGTGTGTATATGTGTACATATGTATGCATATGTGTGTTGTGTGTGTATTTGATGAATACATTGGTGGTAGAAACAGTGATAGGGTGTTGTACCTGATTGGTTTGAGGACAAGGAAAGTAGAGATGACTGAAACTTTGAAGTCAGGTAACTGAAGAGGAATGGTGACATTAACAGAAAACGGGGCCTGGGATGGAAAGGGAAGATGCTGAAATCTTAGGGAATGGGTTTGCTTGGCGGTGGAGCTTCTGTGAGCCAGGGTACAGAGGTGGAGAAATTAGCGTCCCTGGGCAGGTACTGAGCCGTTCTTTCAAGTATGGCTCCTGTTAAATCCAGAAACTGCTGGGAACCGTCAACGTCCTGCCTGCCTCCTTTCTCCCTCATTCTCATCTCCATCTCCCCCAGTCCCCCTCTTCTCATAGGACTTCTCATTTTCCTTTTTTCCTGTCTATTTTTTTTCTCCTTATCTCCTTCCCAGGAGCTCAGCTCAAACTGTCCATCCTTGTCGATTGTTTTTCTCTGGCTCCCAGCTCCATCAGTTACAACATCTTATCCCCGTTGTTTCTTGGCCAAATTATTCACTGAAAAAATAGGTATTGAGTGGCCACTTTTTTTTTAAAGGTTTTTACCATAGGGGCACATGCCTTTGCTGGAGAGAGAGAGGGAAAATGAGAAATCACCTCTAGGTAGAAGGATGGCCACACCGCAATCCCTTCTCCATCTCCCTCTCGGGATTTGGGGCTTGCATGTGCATGTGCTTGGTGTGTTTCAAGCTACAGAGTCCAGAGTTTGAACCATGGCTGGTCATGTGAGAGTCCAGCGCCTTAACCACCATGCACAGTGCCACTTTGTGTCAGATGTTGGAATACAGAAGCGAATACCACAGAACACCAGCGCCTGCCTCTGTCCTGCTTCCTCACGCCCCCATCATCACCTTCATCACCACATCATCATCATCATCACCCTTATCATCATGCTTTCAGTCCTCGTCCTCAGGGCCGGAGGTAGCCCCACTCCAGCTCCAATCTCTGGGCTGCCCAGTTTGACTGATAACACACAGCATTATGAAGATGCTGATCATTCAAAAGAAAAATAGGATAGGATAGCTGAGAGAAAGAATGGCAAGGACCTTGGCACTTGCCCCAGGCTTACTGTGGAGTTTCTCTTAGATCAAACATCGTTTTTCATTGATTCATTTTGTCTTTACATTTAAAATTGGCTAGCATGGTCTGGGAGGCTTTATACTTCCCTGATACCACTGGGGGCATGGCAGTGCTGAGCAAAGCCCCAATAACTTGCCCACGTGGGTGGGCGGTGCCAAGGGGAGGTGATCGCAGCAAAATGCTTTCCAGTTTCTGAAAGGTTAAAACTGTCCAGAGAGGGAACCAGCAGTTGGCGTAATGGCTATGTCACTGGACTCCCATGTAGTCGACCACGGTTCGCGTCCTGGACCTGGTGGCTTAAACTCATGTCAGGCATTGGTGCGGGCCTGCC
>NW_006210084.1:894902-905311 GCF_000334495.1 Tupaia belangeri chinensis | reverse complement strand
AAAAAAAAAAAAAAAAAAAAAACTGTCCAGAGAGGAGGGGGGTTGTCCTCTGAGTGGTCCCCTGGAGTTCTCTGCCACACAGAAGGCGACTGAGTTTGACGTGCATGGTTTCACTGTGCTAATGACCCCTGTTCTTTTATCAAGACATCTTTTCCTTCCTCAGCTACGTGCGAACCTAGATGCAAGTTTGGTGAGTGTGTCGGACCCAACGAGTGTAGGTGCTTTCCAGGATACACCGGGAAAACCTGCAGTCAAGGTCAGTGCAACAGCCCAGGGTCACAGGGTCCATTTATCCTTGCAGTGGGGTTTGCCGCACAGCATGGAGTGCAGGGTGAATTCGGTTTTTCTAAGTCGAATCTTTAAATTAGGGTGCTTTCACGATGAGATTTTCCCCTCTCTTCTTGAAAAATGTAAAAATTGATATGTTTTTGTCCAGATAGCTAATATAAGACCTTTTTTTCCCCTTTAAATAAATATTTTGTGGTTTGGGATCAGCCAGTTGACATGGTGGTAATGGTGGCTGGGTCCCACATGGCTGGCCAACTGTGCAGTTCAAGTCCCAGACCTGGCAGTTTGAAAAACACACTGAGTGCATGTGGGCACATGCCCTAAATCCCAAGAGAATGGACGAGAAGGGATTGCAGTGTGGTCATGCCCCTTGTGGGTGTGGGGTGGGGCGCTTTCTCACTTTTCTTCTCTCTCTTCTACCTCTCTGGCAAATGCATGCTGCCTGTAGCAAATTAAAATAATAATAACTTGTGGTTTTCTTGTAAGAAAAATTGCTATAGGGCACGTGTACTTGCCAGAGAGAGAAAGAAAGCACCCCCCTCAGGGGGTTGGCCATGCCACATCCCTCCTCCTCCATTCTTCTCTGGAGATTTTGGGCACGTGCGCACACATGCCTGGCATGTTTTTCAAATCACCAGTCCAGGACTTGAATCACACAGTCGACCATGTGATATCCAACTGCCTTAACTAGCATACCACTGGCTAACCCTAATTGTGTTTTTAAAACTACCTAAGTTTGATTTTTTAAAAACCCAACAATACAAAAGAATATTTATTTAAAAGTGAGAGTATCGACCCATAATCCTTACTGTAAACATAGTTAAGTTTGTACTAGATCCCTGAAGATATTTTCTCTGATAGTACAAATAGATATTTCTCATAGACATCTTTGCATGTTGACATCTATGAACAACCCCATTCCTTTTAAGGCTGAATCCTCATCCCTAGTGTGAATTCCTTTATCATTTATGCAAAAAAACCACCGAATTTAACTATTATCATTTATGCTATCTGTCTCCAATTTTGTACCATTACCAAAAGTGCTGAATTCAACATCATTCTACACATATTCATGTGCCCTTGACTATTTTTGTAGGATAAATATCTGAAAATGGAATGGTTAGGTTGAATGATGTGCATATTTTTATTATAATTGATACATTGTTAAATGATTACTTTTGTCTTCAGCTGTTGTCTGACAGCATTAAAGAGTTTGTTTATAATATCTAGAATAGTGGTTTCCAACCTGTGTGATTTTGCTCCCCAGGAAGAGTTATGAGATAAAGTAGAGATGCCCAGTGAAACTTAAATTTCACATAAACAAGTCATTTTATGGTATATGCAGTTTCAGATATTGTATGGGGCATACATATACTTTTAAAGTATGTCATTTATCTGAAATTCAATTTACTTGGACATCCCGTGTTATTTGCTAAACCTGGGAACCTTACCCCAGGGGACATCTGGCAATGTCGGAAGACATTTGGAGGGGGACGTGAAATGGATAGAGCTCAGGATCCTGCTAAACGTTTTATAATGCACAGGACATCTGTGCAGCAAAGCATGATCAGACCCAAATGTCAAGAGTGCTGAGGCTGAGAAACCCTGCCTTAAATAGCATGGTAAATATAAATATCCCATTGGAGCTAGGGGCTGAACTTTGCTCTAGGCTCTAGGTTAGCAGTATTCGATTTGAGTGATTTTGTTCTCTAGAGCAGTGGTCCCCAACCTTCCTGGCACCGAGGACTGGCCTCAGGGAGCATAATCCCACCATGCATGGGGGGTAGGGTTTGGTCCCAGGATGACCCAAGTGTACCACATTCACCATGCCCCCTATTTCCACATCTATCATCCACCATGTACCCCATTTCCACCACTATTGCACTGCAATATATGATGAAGGATTCACACAACGATAAGGTTTGTGCTCCTGTGAGAATCCAATACCACCACTGATCTGACAGGAAGCAGACGATGGGAAGTGGCTGCAAACACAGATGAGGCCTCCCTCCCTTGCTTGCTGCCCATCCCCTACTGTGCAGGTGGGAGGTGGGGGTAAGTACAGGCCACAGACTGCACCGATCCAAGACTTGGAGGTTGGGGATCCCTGCTCTAGGGGACACCTGGCAATGTCTAGGCACAATTTTGGTTGTCACAACTGGATTTGGGGGGTGCTGTGGGTCCCCCAGGGTAGATCCTAGGGTGCTGCTAAACATCCTAGAGTGCACAGAATGGCCCCCACTATCCAATCAAAGATATGGGTAGTGCTGAGTTTGAGAAGCCTTGGCATGAAAGAATCTGCAATCAAGACCATGCACCAGTCCTATATGAAGCTGAGCGAAGAGCAGTAAACCGAGTTCAACTGTGCTGAGGAAAGGCTGCCAGGGTCCTAGAAGGGGGAGTGGAGGTTCAGAGAAGAGCCAGTGCCCACTGCCCTCTCCCATTCCCAGCCCTCCTGGGAATCCCACAGGTAGCAACAAAGGACAAACACTGAAATAGCCTTTCTTCGTGCTGCCAGCCCTGCAGTCCGAGAGAGCAATCTCTAAATCCCTGTGTCCCACCACTGGCTTAGAGGCCAGAGCCCCGAAAGTGCTTTTCAGAACTGCGTCCAACTGCTTGTGAGAGGTGCGTCAAGGCTCGTGCTCTCGTAAGTAATACTTCAGCTGTTTCCCTTGCCAGAGGTTTACACCAGGAAACTTGTTTTTCCATATGTTTTGGATTCTGTACCAAAATACCTTCTCAAGATACTTGGAAAAGAGGAGGTATTTTTTATGCTACTTTTCAAGTCCTGGTAAAACATTCATGCCAAGGGAGTTGTCCAGTTGGCTCAAGTTAGGGGACTGTCTGTCTCTCCCGCCCAACCTCCCTGCCCCAGGGCAGCCTGATCAAGGTCTACGTATGTCGATTCATAGCTACAGGTCTCGGCCCTCAACAGATGTCTTTCCTAAAAAGAAAAAAATAAAATGACTTCTTCCAAGAGACAAGTGAGTCACCTCCTGGTTAGGGCCAAGTGATAGGGTATTCCTGGGTTTCCCATTATGCCCGATCAGCGCTTTCAGCCACCCCCTTGATGGTTAGGGTCTCTGAGGGCACAGGCAATAAAGGAGGTTTCAAATGTCCAGCAAGGGTGTGGAAAATCCCCATACAAGGACCTCTTCAGAGGCGAAAGCAACCACGTCTTTATTTTCCAGGCCACGCTTTGCCTGTTGCCATGCTGAATCTGCATCTTGCAAGGAACGTAGCTGGTTTTCTCCCCTCCCTATCTTCTTTGGGGGAGTTGAGATATGAGGCCCACATCACCACATTTCCAAAGATGCAGTCTTCTACCCGAGATCTCTTGTAAAGTTTGATTTTCCTTCGGTATCATTTCTATTTTAATAAAAACACTTTTTTAGGCTTACTTTATATTTTTAGAAAGCATAGAAAAGAAAGTCACCCTCAATCTTACCCTCGGAAGGTAGCCCTTAGTAGCAGTTAAAGCATACCTTCCCAGCTTTTGTTCCTTATGCGTATTTAATTACGTGTGAATACATTTAGGGTCAATCGGCACACTTCTGTAACCTTCTTTTATCACTTAACAACATCCTGTGGACATCTTCATGTGAGACTAAATGTTGTCCTCCAACCTCACCACCAGTAGCTCCCTCACGGTGCTCCCGCTCCCACTCGGACGGTCAGTTCAGGACCACCCAAAACAGTAACTGAAAAGAGACTGTGCTGTCAGCATCTATCATAGGCTGCTCGGGATGACGTTCAAGGCAGAAATAGGGCTGACCCCTTAGCCTAGTGGGTAAGGGGACTGAATCCCATGTGGCTGGACCACAGTTTGAATCCTGGACCTAGTGGCTCAAAAAATATACTTGCCCCAAATCCTGACAGGATGGAGAAGGGATTGCAGTGGGACCACCCCATCGAGGAGTGCTTCCTCCCTCTCTGTTTCTCTGTCTCTCTCTGGTAAGCACGCATGCCCTCTGGCCATTAAAAATAAATAAATAAATAAAGGCAGAAATATCTAAATTGTAGATATCTTCCTTTTTAGTCAACTGGTATACACATAGAACTGTGCATATATCAAAAACGTGCAACTCAATTAAGTTTTACAAATACCCGTGTTACCAATATCCAAATCAAAAAATGGAAACTGGCCCCTCAGAAGACTCTGTAGGCCCCTTCTAGTCACGACTATCCCCAACTAGAGCACCGTATCCTGACCGTGTGTATCTCTGGTTGTGCTGTCTTTCCTTTGTATACATGGAGTCCTACAGCATAGTATGGACTCCTTCCGGTCAATATCACATGTGTGGCTCCTCCTCTGCCGCCTACAGTGCTCATGTGTTCAGTCTCACTGCCAAACCATATTCCATTTTTCCGCTGATGGGAGGTATTTGGATTTGTTCCAGTTTGTGGCTGTTAAGAACAGTGCTATTGAGACCAGCAGTTAGCGCAATGGCTAGGTTGCTGAACTCCCACGTAGTCAACCGCGGTTCAAGTCCCAGTCCTGGTGGCCTAAAACTTATGCCAGGCACATGTGCGTGCATGCCCAAGATGTCGAGAGGAGAATGGAGGAGAAAGGATTGCGGCATGGCCTTCCCCCCTGGGGGGTAATTTCTCACTTTCTGTCTCTCCATCTCTCTCTCTCTTTCTGGCTAGTGCACACGCCCTATAGCAAAAACCTCTCCAAAAAAAAAAATAGTGCTATTATGATTATCTCCACATGTGTTTTCTTGGTGAGCACAGTTCACATTTCTGTTGTTCCCAGGACTGGAATTGCTAGGTCACGGGTATGTCTATATCTGGCTTTAGTACACGCTGCCAGTTTTCCTAAGCGTTCGTACCACTTGACATTCTTTCCAGTGGCGTCTGCTCTCCACGTCGTCAGCCATCTTCCAAAATGGAATTTTACCGTCAGAGAGGACAGTGAGCAGTAGGGTCCTTCCCAAGAGCAGGGTCTTGTATCCCCATCAGGGTGTTTTCCGATTCAGTTCACCTTTGTGTATTTTCTAACTGCCCGGCAGATGTGAATGAGTGCGGAGTAACACCCCGGCCGTGTCAGCACAGGTGTGTGAATACGCATGGCAGCTACAAGTGCTTTTGTCTCAGCGGCCACATGCTCCTGCCAGATGCCACGTGCGCCAGTAAGTGTCAACAGCTGGGCTGCTCTGGCCAATGTTCGAGGCCTAGCTTTTTTCATTGAAGGCTTGTGAAACAGCTAACTTAACTGGTATTATCTGTTGAAGATATTTTATAGTTTTAGCAACTGGACTAGGGAGAAATGTTCACATGTCGAAATATTCACTTTGTAAGCTAAATAATGTGACTGAATGTATAAAAGAAAATGAAATGAAAAAATGTAAATGAAAAAAAAAATGAAGGCTTTAATATGGCCCCAGGCTAACACACCTCTAGGCACTCACTTTTTCTAAAATCCACACTGAAATCCACATCACATGACACTGACCATGTTCACAGTTTCAGAGAGGACAATTCAGTGCCACTGAATACAGCCATCACCACCATCAAGTTCCAGAGCATCTTCATCACCCCAAAAGGGAACTGTCCCCAGCAGCAGTTGCTCCCCACTCTTCACTGCCCCCTGGAAACCACTAATTTGCTTTCTGTCTCTCTGGATTCACCGATTCTGGACCTTACTTCATCAATGAAAAGACTAACTGTGGAGAAAAATAAGTAATGTATCTATCGATATGTATGAAGAATCTCCAACAGTTCATGGAGAATGCCTATTAGTTACACATATGCATGGATTTCCAATTGCTTTGCACCAAGATAAACTCAAACTTTAATTCCGCGTCTTCTCCAAACTCTCCGAAGTCCTTTTGTATATGCAAGAACATTGGGTTTCTTCATAAAAATAAGCATGCTGGGGACCAGCAGTTAGCGTAATGGCTATGTCACTGGACTCCCACGTAGTTGACCGCGGTTCGCGTCCTGGACCCGGTGGCTTAAACTCACACCGGGCTCGTGTGCATGCATGCCCAAGATCCCGAGAGGAGAATGGAGGAGAAGGGATTGTGGTGTGGCCATCCCCCCTGGGGGGTGATTTCTTGCTTTCTGTCTCTCTGTCTCTGTCTGGGGAGCACACGCACCCTATAGCAAAAACCTCTCCAAAAAAAATAAATAAATACAAATAAGCATGCTGAACGAAAGCAGCATATTGTTTTAGGGAGGTGAAACATTTCAATTCCATCTCCGGATGTCAGTTTTCCCACCGACTACCTTTCTCACGCCCCTTGCCCCACTCCCAAAGATTAGTGGCTCCCTGGAAATACATCCCCAATTACATTCCTGAAAAGAAAAGCCTTTCTGTGATAAAGAAACACTCATGCCCTGTGGGAGGGGGAGTCTATATCCATTCATGTATTGAGAGGGAAGGCTTTTCAGGTTTTATGTTGCAGCTGAAAGGCAAATGCACCCCCCTGGCCTGCCTGCCCTCTGCCCCCACCTCTCCCCATCTCTCTCTTCCACCCTGCAGCAAACCCGGAGCCTGCGCCTCCAGCCAGCTTCCCCTGGTTGCAGTCACACGGACTCCGCAGCCCATCCCGGGCTTTCCCAAGGTTATAAAATCTTGTCTTGTGCATGGCTCATTGCTCCCTGGCTCCTCCGTGTCCAGTCCTTCCTTGGCGAAGTGCCCAACACCACCATTTACTTAGCTCCTCCGTTAGCAAGTAAGCCTAAAAAGATAAAGCAGGCATTCAGAGGGTCTTTTGGAAAAAAATTTAAAAAGACATCTTTACATAAATTAAACAGAAGGCCACATGTAACAAATGCATAACTTAATGAATGCTTTTAAGACAAGCACCCTCGTAACCACCACCAAATAGAACTCTGCCCGACCTCTGCCCCCAAACCCGCCTCAAAGACGACCGCTATCTGGGCTTTTACAGTAGTCACTGACAATTTTTAAAAAGATATATGCTAATGGATGTTCCCAAAACATTCCATGAAAGCCCAGGCAGTGCCAAGAAAGATATCTCTCTGCAAATGGGAAAACAGAATTAGGTTAGTTGGGAAGATTAATTTTAAACGAAACAACTGAAGGGTAAAGAAAAGACGAGAGTAAGATAAGCATCAGTCGGTGTTTACTGCATGACTTGGCTCTCTGTCCCTGTACCCTCTTTCCATTTCTGTATATCGGGGTTACCTGTGCCTCCCTGTTTATAGCTTGGGATGCCCATGTAGCCCTCGACGTCTCTCCTGGATCCTGATTTGATGCCCCCCGGTCCTTGTCTCCTTGGTCCAGCTGGGTGATGGCTGTTATAGAGGGGGCGGATGGAGGGAGTAGATGCTCCCCTGTTCACACTGAGCTGGAACCATGTGAGACTTTAGCCCCCACGCATTTATGACCTACTCATGTTGGACCACGACTAAGGAAACACATGTTTGTGAAATGGGTTGCGTTCAGCAACAAGTGACTTGAAAGAATCATCTCATTTACTAAAAAGCTGGAGGTAAGCAGTTCCAGAGCAGCTCAGTAATGATGGCGTCTTTGTCATCCTCAGAATATTTCATTGTATGCTCATGCTTGTGGCCTCATTGTCACAATACAGTTGTCCCAGCTCCAGCCATCACACATATATTGAAGATAGGCAAAACTAAGGGTGTAGGGGTTATGCCAAGGAACCAACACCTCTTTTGTGCATGGCACTTTTAACACAGCAACATCATTTTCAGAAGTCCCCCGCCCTCCAGTGGATTTATCTTTATATCTCTCTGGTCGTACTGGGTCACATGGCCACTCCTGGCTGCAAGGGAAGCTGGGAAAAGATAAGTATGTGGCTTTCAAGTCTCAAAGGGGAAAATGACGGGGCCAGCAGGTGGCATGGTGGTTAGGGGCACTGGACTCCCACTGCAGTTCGAGTCCTGGACCTGGTGGCTTGCTTTCTCACCTTTCCCTCTCTCACTCTGTCCCTCTCTGGTCAAATGAAAATAAATTAATTAATAAATTAAGTTCTTCCCCCCCCCCAAAAAAAAGGTGAAGGTAGCAAGAGAAAAGGGGATCTAGAGTGGCTTTCGGGCAGTTGATCAACTGTATCTTACACATGATTTAATGTAGGCACCTGAAAGACCAAGTCTTGTGACTCAAGGGACTCTCACGAGGCTGGTCATGCATGGAGCGATCTCTAGAGTGGGTTCTTGTGCCTTCCTTCCTCAAGTTGGTAGTCTATTGATACATCAGTGGGTGCATTTCAACCCATGGGGACCGGCCAGGTGACGTAGAGGAGTGACTGGAGCTCACACAAGAGGAGAGAGACACAGTGTTTGGCAAATGAGGGGTGCACTGACCAGCAAAACAGGCCCTGGGTGGGATTCGGCCCAGGGACCCCCAAGACACCACCCCTGCCCGAATTCCTTTTGGCTGTCCACTTGGGACCCAGGCACTATAGCATTCCATAAACTGCATTTAACGTCCGAGAATTCGGAGATGGTTTCTCAGCAAGCTTAGCATCTCAGGAGGGAAAGGCTAATCCTTGTCTCCTTTCCAGCCTCCAGGACGTGTGCCATGACAAGCTGCCAGTACGGCTGGGAGGACACAGCGGAAGGGCCGCGGTGTCTGTGTCCATCCTCAGGACTTCGCCTGGCCCCAAACGGAAGAGTCTGTCTAGGTAGAGCAGCAGGACTCACTTCCACGTCCCTTCCTCCTTCCCCGACTGCCCCTTTACTCAGTTTCTCCTTTTCCTTCGACACCATCAGCTGCTGACTAGACTTGGCAAATTCTTAAAAGTACAGATTTACATGTACTTCTGAGATGACGTTTGTAGTCACGTATGAGCTAGATAGACTTTGGGGTGCTCCAAGGAACATTTCTCCATTATTTTGAATTGCGTAATGCCATAGTGGAAAGAGGATAAAGATAACTATTTTGGTGTATTTACCCTGCACATTTTACTTCAACTACCATCCAGCAGAAACCCCACTACTTACACACAGTCGTTCAGTGAGGAAGAGCCTCAGGGCCATTGGGCTTTATTAGGGGTTCTACCTGACATTTTATTGAAGAAAAAAATCTATTTACTTTTGTGTGGCCATACAATTATTTAAAATAGTGTATACCGAAACCAGCATATGGCATAATGGTTACATCGCTGGACTCCCACGTAGTCGACTGCAGTTCAAGTCCTGGACCTGGTGGCTTGAAACTCATGCTGTGTGTGTGTGTGTGTGTGTGTGTGTGTGTGTGCGTGCCCCCAAGGTCCCAAGAGGAGAATGGAAGAGAAGGCAGTATGGCCATCCCCTCTGGGGGGTGATTTCTTGCTTTCTGTCTCTCTGTCTCTGTCTCTCCAGTGAGCTCATGCACTGTAAAGCAAAAAAATCTCTCTTCAAAAAAAAAAAGAGTAGGGACCAGCAGTTAGCATAATGGCTATGTTGCTGGACTCCCACGTAGTCGACCGTGGTTCGAGTACCGGACCTGGTACCTTAAACTCACGCCAGGCACGTGTGCATGCATGCCCAAGATCCTGAGAGAATGGAGGAGAAGGGATTGCGGCATGGCCATCCCCCCTTGGGGGTGATTTCTCGCTTTCTATCTCTCTGTCTCTCTCTGTCTGTCTTCACGTGCCCTATAGCAAAAACCTCTCCCCCCCAAAAAAGTATATATTTTCTACACTTTTTAAAGTTAGTAGGTAACTAGTTTCACATTGTTTCTAAAACTTGTTCTAAATTTTTTGAAATAAATATAATTAATTCAGATTGGAGAAAATAATCAGATTAAATCAATATAGATTAAAAGATATAAAGCCTTCATTTATAACTTTGAATTTAGTCAAGTCCATGGCTTAAAATGGTGACTTCTTGCTGTCTCTTGTCGTACTTCGTGTCTTAGTTTTAGTTCCAGAGATGGCGACTCTGAGCAAGTGATTGATTTGGGATGTGATCCCAGGAAACACTGGTTAAGGAGTAGAAAAGTGCCCTAGGGAAAAGGCTCCAGCCCGGGGCAAGTTCAGTGAGCAGCTTAAATGAGCTATGGACACCTCCGGGAGACTGGGGAAAGGAGCCCCTGAATTTTCCCTCTGGGGCAAGGGTGCTGGGGATTTTCTTTCTTTTTTTTTTTTTTTTTTTTTTTTTTTTTTTTTTTTTTTTTTTTTTTTGGGGCCCCTCTCCCCCCC
>NW_006210084.1:889220-890306 GCF_000334495.1 Tupaia belangeri chinensis | reverse complement strand
CACTACTTACACACAGTCGTTCAGTGAGGAAGAGCCTCAGGGCCATTGGGCTTTATTAGGTGTTCTACCTGACATTTTATTGAAGAAAAAAATCTATTTACTTTTGTGTGGCCATACAATTATTTAAAATAGTGTATACCGAAACCAGCATATGGCATAATGGTTACATCGCTGGACTCCCACGTAGTCGACTGCAGTTCAAGTCCTGGACCTGGTGTCTTGAAACTCATGCTGTGTGTGTGTGTGTGTGTGTGTGTGTGTGTGTGTGCGTGCCCCCAAGGTCCCAAGAGGAGAATGGAAGAGAAGGCAGTATGGCCATCCCCTCTGGGGGGTGATTTCTTGCTTTCTGTCTCTCTGTCTCTGTCTCTCCAGTGAGCTCATGCACTGTAAAGCAAAAAAATCTCTCTTCAAAAAAAAAAAGAGTAGGGACCAGCAGTTAGCATAATGGCTATGTTGCTGGACTCCCACGTAGTCGACCGTGGTTCGAGTACCGGACCTGGTACCTTAAACTCACGCCAGGCACGTGTGCATGCATGCCCAAGATCCTGAGAGAATGGAGGAGAAGGGATTGCGGCATGGCCATCCCCCCTTGGGGGTGATTTCTCGCTTTCTATCTCTCTGTCTCTCTCTGTCTGTCTTCACGTGCCCTATAGCAAAAACCTCTCCCCCCCAAAAAAGTATATATTTTCTACACTTTTTAAAGTTAGTAGGTAACTAGTTTCACATTTTTTCTAAAACTTGTTCTAAATTTTTTGAAATAAATATAATTAATTCAGATTGGTGAAAATAATCAGATTAAATAAATATAGATTAAAAGATATAAAGCCTTCATTTATAACTTTGAATTTAGTCAAGTCCATGGCTTAAAATGGTGACTTCTTGCTGTCTCTTGTCGTACTTCGTGTCTTAGTTTTAGTTCCAGAGATGGCGACTCTGAGCAAGTGATTGATTTGGGATGTGATCCCAGGAAACACTGGTTAAGGAGTAGAAAAGTGCCCTAGGGAAAAGGCTCCAGCCCGGGGCAAGTTCAGTGAGCAGCTTAAATGAGCTATGGACACCTCCGTGGGACTGGGGAAAGGAGCCCCT
>NW_006210084.1:877306-889182 GCF_000334495.1 Tupaia belangeri chinensis | reverse complement strand
TGTTTTTTTTTTTTTTTTTTTTTTTTTTTTTTTTTTTTTTTTTTTTTTTTGCTATAGGGCCCATGCACTCACCAGAAAGACAGAGACAAAGACTGAAAGCGAGAAATCACCCCCCAGGGGGGATGGCCACACTGCAACCCTTTCTCCTCCATTCTCCTCTCGGGATCTTGGGCACACACGCACATGCGCCCGGCGTGAGTTTTAAGCCACCGGGTCCAGGATGCAAACCGCGGTCGACTACGTGGGAGTCCAGCGACATAGCCATTACACTAACTGTTGGTCCCAGTGCCCCATTTCTGGCCCTTCTTTGATGGGGCTGTTCCAAACATGAGTTCCCAGCACTCCCAGCCTGGTCTAGGTGGGGATCCGAGCAGAATGCCTCCTGCCCAGCAAGCAGCCTTTGGCAGGTATGGGAAGGAGAGGACTGAGAGGCTGAGAGGGACTGAGTGCTCGGGGACAGAGACAGCACTTTCTTCACTCTGTGCGTTGGTTCCTTTGTGAGCTTGAATTATGTTCACCCACCAAACTGCATTAACTCAGAGCAATTCTATTACACCAAGTATACATAATATCTGGGGCAAGTGAGCACATAGCATTAATAAGGGATGCCACAGCAAATCAGAACGTTGAGAGAATTCTTAATGTTCTCCACCTTCAGTAAGCCCGTATCAGTACGATTTAATGACTGCATTTTGTCCCAGCAGCAGAAATCGTTTTCAGCTAAAGTGCTGTGTGTCTAAATGTACATAACTTGATAAACTGCATTTAGAAAACTCAGTCAAATAGGTCCTAAATCAGTCAAACGCTTTAACAATATATATACATGTAAATTAAAATTTTGTCTCTCAGAGTAATCAAAGATTTAATTAGGTTCACAGGCAAGGCTAATTCTCGACCAAACTGAATCCAAATGTCCACCCACTTTTTTGATGGTTCAGTGCCATTTTTATTGGAAGGGAAAGACAATGTCTGAAAGTGATCACTGAAAAGCCATTTTGGTCAACCCACTGCTCATTTATTGTTTTAAGGATGCAAGAGACGGATAAGCCAGCACCAACTTGCACGTTTAACCAGAGAGCCGAAAGAACAACATGACAGCTATCTGATTTGACATCTGAAAGTCAAAGCAGAGCCTGAGCCTGAATGGACTGGTCAGCATAGCTATCAACCCCTCTGTAAGGTGACTCAGTGGTAGAAAAGGGACTTGCCTATTGCTGACTAAAATGGCACCTTTACATAATTACCCCTGACCCATAATTTCTGAGAAGCATATTCATACATAACTACATTTCTGTGGTTTGAGCCCAGATTGCAGGAGCATTGAAGGAGCTTGTTCATGAAATAATTCTGGGATTTTTTAAGAGAGATTTTTGCTATAGGGCATGTGCACGCACCAGACAAACAGAGAGACAGAAAGCAAGAAATCACCCCCAGGGAGGATGGCCATGCCACAATCCCTTCTCCTCCATTCTCCTTCTGTGATTTTGGGCACACACACATGCACGCCTGGCATGAGTTTCAAGCCTCCGGGTCTAGGACTCAAACTGTGGTTGGCCGTGTGGGAGTCCAGCAATGTAACCATCACACCATCTGCTGGTCCCAGCTAATGAAATAATTCTTTGTAAAATAGAAGTTATAAGTGTCTGTATTTAGTTTGCTTTAAGTGTATCCCTACTTTGAAAGATTGTATATATATCTGATATACACAGCTGGGGAAGTGGTCATTCAGCACACATGTAATGTAGGTAACAGACCCTTGCTCCCCGCCCCAGAAGGGCCCAGGCATGACAGGAAAGATATGAATGTAAGCAGTGATATTCTAGTGAGGCAATGCCTCTAAGAAAAGTGTAAAGTGATGTGAATGCATACACACAGAACTGTGGGTGGGATGGGGGGGCAGTCTGGAACATGTACTGGAGGTATGATGTCCTTAGATAATCAGGTTCCCAGGCAAAGGACCCGCACATGTACCTGCTGTGTGCGTGAACACATGTGCTGTGCTGGGGGTCGTTTTCGTGCTGTCACCGACACCTCTTGGCTTTGTACCCTAGACATCGATGAATGTACCTCTGGTAAACCCATCTGCCCCTACAATCGAAGATGTGTGAACACTTTTGGAAGCTACTACTGCAAATGCCACATCGGTTTCGAACTGAAATACCTCCATGGCCGATACGCCTGCGTAGGTAAGATTTGGTGGTACCCTTTCCTTTTTTCCTCTCCTCACCGAACCTATAGGCGTCCTCTACTGGTATTTTGATGTCAATTCAATCTACTGGTTCATTGATCAACTCTACTGATTGGCTTAACAGCACAGAAAAGTTTTTTATTTTGTTTTTTTTAATTTTGCCACAGGGCACATGGGTTTGCCAGAGGTGGGGGAGAGAAGAGAGAAAGTGAGAAAGTCCTCCCATGGGGCATGGTCACACCATAATCCCTTCTCCTCCATCTCTTCCTCCTTTTGGGATTTCAGGCATGCACACATGCCCAACGTGTTTCTCAAGGTCTGACTCTGAGCTGCACTGTTCGCCATGTGGGATCCAACTGCCTTAACCACCCGCCAGGCCCTGGCTCCAGAAAGGTTTTTTTGTTTGTTTGTTTGTTTTCTAGGTTTCTTTCTTTTAGGAAATAACAATGACATTTGACATCAATTATGAAGCCAGGCCAATAAAGATTTAAAGTCAGGAATATAGCTCTATAATGGAGGCGAATCCCCTGAGATTATTTTGGGGGGGGGGGGGGCGAGTTTTTTTTTGGGGGGGGGGGGGGTAGTGCTTTGAAACATTGACTGGTGTTTGTTTTATTTATATTGTTGGTTCTTTTTGTGATTATTTATTTAATTGCCTTTTCAAATTTGACCAGAGAGGGACAGAGCAAGAGCAAGAGAGAGAAAGTGAGAAAGCAAGCCGCCAGGTCCAGGATTTGAACTGTGGTTGGCCATGTGGGAGTCTGGTGGCCTTAACCACCACACCACCTGCTGGCCTCTACATTTTTTATTCTATCTCCAGGTACACATCTAAAAATAGGAACAATAGATCAGTATCTATGTTTGATAAAAGAAAGAGCCATGATCCCAGTGGTCTGTTCACAGGTTTCCACGAGGGGTGGCCTTTGAAAAACGTATGAGGATGGGACTAGCAGTTGGCATAATGGCTATGTCGCTGGACACCCATGTAGTCGACCACGATTTGAGTCCTGGACCCAGTGGCTTAAACTCACGCTGGGTGTGGGCACTGGAGCATGCCAAAGATCCTGAGAGGAGAATGGAGGAGAAGGGATTGTGGCGTGGCCATCCCCTTGGGGGGGGGGTGATTTCTCACTTTCTGTCTCTCTGTCTCTCTCTCTCTCTTTCTGGTGAGCACACACACCCTATAGCAAAAAAAGAAAGAAAGAAAAATGTATGAAGAGATGGAGACATACCTTCTTTCCTCTCCCCCTTTAGCCCTTTCGTAGTCCAAGCTCCAAATAAAATGCTGTCTTCGCATGGCCACTAACATCACTCTCTCATAAGATTCTGAAAGCAGTCAGCTATTGGCTCATCGGTGAAATGAAGTCTTTTGGCCATCAGTGAAGAGACTCCAAGTTTAATCAGCAAATGAGATGGGCTATGTGGGCACCCCTTGAGTATTTTCCCATTGCCCTTGATGTAATGTAGACAGGACCCTTCTGCAGTCAAGGGACATTCAGATTCCTGTGGATCTTTCTTGCTTGCTTGCTTTTTTGTTTGTTTGTTTTGTTTTTAATTGAAGTATGAATTTATTTGTGAAAAAAAATGAGTTTATGCAAAAACAAAAACAAAAAACCCTTGCAATCCTATTCACATAATATATGTAGCAAAGGTACGTGCACGGCCTGGAAAGCTAACAGTTGGTGAGGAGGATTTCTTTCAACCGAATGCTCAGGGCTTCTCCTGACATGTCTGTGTAATCGTGTTGGGGCAACACTTGATTGGCAGGTTTTGATGTCTTGTGAAGTCTCCACATCTCTTCTCAAACACAAAGACCATCCTAGGCAAGCCCATAAAATCCACATTTCTCGTGGGCTTGGACCCCACACCTTCTTGCACCCCCACCCAGCTCTGCAACCCCATGATGCTAGGTTACTGAGTTTAATCCTGGTCCCTGATACCTAATGGGAGGCTTTACAGCACCGGGTGGGAATTCTAATAGGAAACAAATCATCAGATTTTAAAAGCGATTAAGATTAGTACCTGACCTCCGTTTGTGGCTAAGAGAGAAACAAAGGGTGGTTTTGTGTGCATAGATGGAAAGTGGGATGGAGACTAGGGCAGATGAACCTCTCACTTGGGTGGAATTCAGCAGGCTTTCCCCCTCTAAATCCAACAAACAAGCTCAGACCAGCCTGAGCCTCTCCTGGCAATCTGAACCAAATGCCGGTGCCTGTAAACTCCAGTGCCATCCATGGTTCCTTGATAATCTTGTCCTTTGCGTATTAGGAGATTAAGCCCCTACGAATATAGAATTTATTTTCTGCTATTATTATTTAGTTTGAAATTAGATGAAAAAGTTGGGAAGAAGACCCTGAACATCTTCCAGATGTCAATAGCATTGACAGGCAGGAGGTGAAATTGCTCTGGGGGAAGTGAGCAGCAGACATGCTCCCTACGGACCAGGCAACAGGCAGAGTTGTAGACACCTCTCTGTTCTTGGGCAACACTTGGCTTCTTGGAGGTGCTGAGTGGTTGCCTCGAGCTGCTCGAGTGTAAGGGGTAGTCTTGCAGCAAAGCCCTGTTACCACCAAATTGTTCACTGGAATGTTCCCATTTTTAGATATAAATGAATGCTCTGTGGATCCACATACATGCAGCCTCCAAGCCAACTGCCTCAATACCCAAGGATCCTTCAAGTGTAAATGCAAGCAGGGCTATAAAGGCAATGGACTTCAGTGTTCTGGTGAGTGGCTTTTGGTCCTCGCATCATAGCTAGTCCCAATAATGCATGCTCTCCATATCTCCTTCCTCTTTCTTTTCTCTCTCCCTCTGTCCCCTTGCTCTTTTTTTTAAAATTATTTTATTTCATTTTTATTTATTTATTTATTAAATTTGACCAGATATGGGCAGAGTGAAAGAGAGAGGGGGAAAGAGAGAAAGCAAGACACCAGGTCCAGGACTTGAACTGCAGTTGGCCATATGGGAGTCCAGCCCCTTAATCCCTTAACCACCATGCTACCTGCTGGCCCCTCCCCCTTGCTCTTGCTCCATGTACAGTATTTGAATTTTCTTTGAATTTCGTTCTTTTTTCTTTCTTCTTAGAGAGAGAGAGAGAAAGAGAGAGGCACCCCACAGGGCCCCCATGCTGCAATCTGCCCCATCTCGGCTGGCCTAGATCACAGGCACACGTGTGTGCATGAGTACCCAGTGTGCTCAGGGAAGTCCCAGAATACAAAACCAAGACCTTTCCCACATGGGTCTGCTTGTGTTTAAATTTAACCGTGCCTCAGCCTTGTCTGTTACTAAATGGACCACACCTCCAACAGTTCTAGGTGCTAGGCTTACGCTGAGTGGGTTTGGAAGCAAAAGAGGAACAGACATGAGAATGCATATAAACAAGTGGAATGGGTTATGGGACGGTACACCACAGCAGAGTACACATGTCACTGACAGTGTGATATGAATTTCCGAAAACCTGGTAGAACTGTTATTGAATGTGCACAACATAATGTAATGTTCAATGTTAAATACAACGGATGTCTATAGTTTCGATTTGATTCTTACATTGCTGTTTGCAAGCTTTGGCAAACTATACTGTACTCCACTAAGATGTACTGCGATTTTATGTAACCCAGAAATAACAATAAAAAGACAGACCCACCAGGGACCACCAGATGGTGTAATGGTTATGTCATTGGACTCCCATGTAGTTGACTGCAGTTCAAGTCCCAGATCCAGCAGCTTAAATTCATGCCAGGCACGTGTGTGTGTATGTGTGTGTGTGTTTGTGTGTGTGTGTGTGTGTGTGCGTGTGTGTGCCCAGAGGAGTATGGAGGAGAGGGGATTGTGGCGTGGCCATACCCCTGGAGGGGGGTGATTTCTCTCTATCTCTGTGTCTCTCTCTGTCTCTCCTGTGAATGCACACACCCTATAGCAAAAATCTCTCTTTAAAAAAAGAAAAAGCAACAAGAGTGCCTAATATTTTTCTGGTCACAACTACTTTCTTTTTTGTTTTTTTTTTTAGATTTTTACCATAAGGTGTGTGTACTCCGCAGAGAGACAGAGGGAGACAGTGAGAGGGAAAGTGAGAAATCACCCCTTGGGGGGATGACTGTGCTGCAATCCCTTCTCCACCATTTTCCTCTTGGGATTTTGGGCACACACACACACACACGTGTCCAGCTTGATTTTTAAGCCACTGGGTCTGGGACTTAAACTGTAGATGGCTATGTGGGAGCCCAGCATCTTAACCACTGTGCCACCTGCTGGAACCCACAACCTACTTTCAAGCACTGGAAATAAGGTTTAAAGAGAAAAGACACTGAGCTGATCAAATATGTCTGTCAGGATAGGCTAGGTTAGGGTGCACTAACAAGCCATTCTAAAATGTCAGTGGCTTAAATCCACAAAGGTTTTTTAACTGTGTAAATCAGGACTTTTTTTTCCAGAATGCACAACCAAAAACTAAGTATATGAAGCTGACAGCATTTTTATCTGCCATCCTCAAGCCTGAATTCATGTTGTTTTGATGTCTAGTAGAGTCTCACTGATCTTACTGGTCAACTCTTTAATGCATATGTGTTCAAACTTTCCATTTATAAGTCAGATGTAAAACAACAAAATATCACTGTTCTTAATGACTACAACCATGAAGGTTTGTTTACAGTGCTTTGCAATTCTCAGTCCCACATCAACACAAACATCTTATGTCAAGGAAACTTCTGTTTCTCTTCGACTGTCCAACTTTAAGTATATTTTTGGATAAAACAAATTTTCCTTTATTGTTTGAAACCTCCAACTCATAACACTGTTCTATTTGATATGTGAAGATAATGAATTTTGTTATCTGTTCTGCAGCTAAATTATTTCTTTCGTCTTTCACTAGAATGTTTAGAAGGAGAAAACTATTTTTGGGTCACTTAGTATATTACTTGTCTGGTCTTTTCCATTTTTCTTTAATTTTCTATAAAATGAGCAGCTAATGTTTCTGTTGAAAATTGATCTTAACAAAGTCTTAACGAAGAAGGATTATTGAAAAACATGACAGGTGCATGTGTGCCCCAAACTCTGGAGACAGGCCTGTGACGTGGCACATCCCATTTGGGTGCTAGCTCCCTCTCCCTTTCTGTCTGTCTCTGGCAAGTACACACATCCTCTGGCACATTAAGAAAAAAAAAAGTCAACAATCCACTGTGAGGTGCACAGAAAAGTCATAAAAAGAAAAATGAGAGAATTGCATCGTATTAGCAGTCAGTATTACGAAGTGTTATATTGCAAAATAACTTTATGTGTACATGAATTGCTATTACGGAACGTACAATGTTGATGTAGTGACTTTCATGACGAGTTCATTGTTTCGAAAATCTCAGACTGCATTAGAGTGTGAAAGAAGAGTTGGAAGGTTATTCTTACACACCATCTGTACCAGAGGAAGAAGCACCCTAAGTGTGGATAGGTGTGTACTTTACTTTATAGGTATTTACTGTTTTCATATAATTGAATATTATTAAGTGCTAGATAATTCGGCCTTGATTTGACAGTAACTACACCTCATTCTAAGAAAAATCACAACCTATATAATACCCAATTTGAGAATAACAGTTCATTCAGGAAAGGAAACTGTACCATTGAGTTACTGGGAGCATGGCTTCTGGAATCAGGTCATCTTAGCTGGATTCCTGGCCCCCAGCCTACCTATGGACTGAGAACAAATTATTTAACCATTAAGTGCCTCAGTTCCCCCATCTGCAAAATAGCAATAGTATCTAGCCCTTGATACTGTTTTGGCAATTAAATGAAGTAATCCATACAGAATAAGTAAATGTCCATGAACAGAGCTTAGCTCTGGCCCAGACTATAGCAAATGCTTGACTAGCATGTGCTAGGCCTCTTTGTCAAAATTCAACAACTGTTTCCATTAAAAAGCACCTTCTTCAGTTGTTAAAATTACACGTATGGCTTATTCCAGCCTACATAGAACATAATCAAGACATCTAATTTTGACACAACCAAGCCATGCTCAGTTTTTTCTTCTACTATAACAAACATTAGGAATTTGGAGGTGTGGCCTGGCAATGTTTTCAACTCAGCAACAGATTTGAAATATTTCAGTGGCGGAGTCTGAAAAATCATAGCAAACACGTGCCAAGTATGCACCAGGCACTAATCCTAGTAACTGACAAGTATAGTTGCTTATTAAAACCTCACAAAACCCTCCTCTTATCCCAGTCTTAGAAATGGAGAGGCGGAGACAAAGAGACAAAGAGAAGTGACGTAGCAGGAACTTGTGAGTAGAAGATGTGGGCGTTAGGAGTCAAACCCACAAAAGGGGCCTCAGGACTGTGTGCTTCACCACAGGATAAGTATGTTCAAGGAGGCCAGCTCAGCGCCTGCATTGAAGAACTCTCCTGGTCCCCTCTGCAAAAACCTCTCCTGGCTCAGCGTTAGCTCCATCCTAGCCCCGTTGTGTTTCCTGGCTCCCACAGTGCAGTGCTGTCCTCATCTGTGGCGAGGCCTCTCCTCTCAGGGCTGCCCAAACCTCAGAGGCGTGGAACATTTCCCCTGCCAGGTGATAGGAGATCATCTGACGAGCTAAACGCCGATGAATGAATATCAAAGTCAGATACCTCCTGGGTAAGATGTTCTGACCTAATAACCATCTCCTGTAGTCTTATCCCAAAGATTTAAAATGAAAATTGAGATTTTCGGGGCTGGCAAGTGGCATGGTGGTTAAAGGCGCTGGACTCCCACATGGCCGACCACGGTTCAAGTCCCAGACCTGGTGGCTTGCTTTCTCACTTCCTCTCTCTCTCTCTGTCTCTCTCTGATCAAACTGGAAAATAATAATGATAATAATAAATAAAAATCAAATAAAGTAATTATTATAAAAAATTATAGGTAGGATTTTTTTTTTTTTGGAGAGTTTTTTTGCCATAGGGCGCATGCGCTCGCCAGACAGAGAGAGACAGAAAGCGAGAAATCACCCCCCGGGGGGATGGCCACGCCACAATCCCTTCTCCTCCATTCTCCTCTCAGGACCTTGGGCACACATGCATACGCGCCCGGCATGAGTTTTAAGCCACTGTGTCCGGGACTCGAACCACGTTCAACTACATGGGAGTCCAGCAACATAGCCATTACACTAACTGCTGGTCCCCATGTAGGTAGGAATTTTTGACAAAGTGACTATTTAGAGAAATCCCATGATAATTTTTTAAAAAGATGTTTTATTATAAAAAAAAAATCCACAAAATACTGTTAAGTGTAAGGAAAGTTATTTTTTAAGAAAGATTTTTGCTAAAAAGTGTTTATTCTTGCCAGAGAGACAGAGACAGAATGCAAAAATTCACTCCCCCAGGGGAATGGCAATGCTGCAATCCCTTCTCTTCCATTTTCTTCTCAGGATCTTGGACCCACATGCACATGTACCCAGCATGAGTTTTAAGCCACCAGGCCTGGGACTTGAACCACAGTTGACTATGTGGAAGTCCAGCAACATAACCATTATGCCATCTGCTGGTCCCAAGTGTAAGGAAAGTAAAGATCCCATGTAATCCACTACCCAGGAAGGACCACTATCAAGATGTATGAATGGGACCAGCAGGTAGCATGGTGGTTAAGGCACTGGATACTCCCACATGGCCGACCGTGGTTCAAGTCTTGGACCCGGTGGCTTGCTTGCTCGCTCACACTCTCTCTCTCTCTCTCTGTGTGTGTGTGTGTGTGTGTGTGTGTGTATGTGTCTGCTCAAAATAAATGAATGAATAGATAAAATTAGATAAATAATTATAAAAAAAAAATAGATGTATGAATAGACATAGAGATATACACACTTACTACTTAGAGTGTCCAGAGTTCTAACAGAACATTTCTAGGTGATGGAAATATCATTTTAATAGCAACATAGTGTTCTCTGATTTAAACATTTCTTGTCATGAGATTGTTCCAATACTCCCTTATTATCCATTTCACTGTGATGGACATTTCTGTATATAAATATTTTGAGTACATCTTTTTTCTTTGTGTGTGTGTGGTATATTTTTTGGTGGGGGGAGAGTTTTTTTGCCATAGGGCGCATGCGCTCGCCAGACAGAGAGAGACAGAAAGCGAGAAATCACCCCCCGGGGGGATGGCCACGCCACAATCCCTTCTCCTCCATTCTTTCCATTCTCCTCTTGGGATCTTGGACACGCACACATGCCCGGATGAGTTTTAAGCCACTGTGTCCGGGACTCGAACCACGGTCAACTACATGGGAGTCCAGCAACATAGCCATTACACTAACTGCTGGGGCCCATGTAGGTAGGAATTTTTGACAAAGTGACTATTTAGAGAAATCCCAAAGCCTTCCCAAGAGAAATTGTCAACTTCATCTACCAAACACTGGCTTGTGAACCTGAACTGTAATTCCTCATTTTCACCTCTGAGTTCTCCAAACATGCCAGAGGCCTTCCTACTGCAACTACTTCCCACCTTCTTATATTCTCAAAAAGATGATGAAATAATCAAAGGATTGTCATGAGAAAACAATCACAGTTATGTCAAATTTGAAACATGGCTAGCTGTGACAATGCAATGCTCCATGATGCTGAAGCCACATGGGTGGGTCCTGGGTTCATGTCCCAAAGCCTCCATGTGCACACATGTGTGCCATGAACCTGGCTGGCGGAGACTGGGGGTGGATCACAGCATGAGGACCTGTTGAGAGTGCCTCCCTCTCCCCCCCCTCCCTCTCCCCGTCCCTCTCCCCACTCCTCTTTCTCTCTCTCTCATGGAAGAAATAAATGAGTAAACTTTTTAAAAAAACATTGAAACAGCAATACCCAAATCTAGTTATGCATATGCATACAATTACACTGCATTTTTATCCTTGCCCAGTTTTCTCTTTGCACATTAAGGGAGTGAAATTGTTGATACTGCAAAAGTTATGATGTTTTGATTTTTTTTCTTTTCAATAGGAAAATTTGAAACTTCAAAGCAGAAACTTAAAGCAGATGTTTAGGTTTGCCTAGTGTGGATTGAAACCCTGTCTTCATTATTTATTAACGGTTCTTAGTTTTGTGTTCCTGATTGCATAAAGGAAATTTACAAGGAATGAGTGTTTCCTGTTCATTTTTCATGCTGATTACTGGGGAAGGATTCCTGGAACTGTGGACAGAATTACGCAGTGCGCCTTCCAGGGGAAGGTCTATATATGAGTAGCCCGTTACAATCAGCACGGAACAGGAGTCGAAACAGGCCAGGCTGAAGGTCAGGCAACTGAGGAAGGACGCATTACTTGTATTAGTACTAGTTGGTTTTGTAACTATAAGCATTCTGACATGTTGTCATGATGATAAATAACTAGAATATTTCATTGACAAGAAAAATGTTGTTCCTTTGACATACCGGCCTTAGATCAATTCCATAGTAAAACAATGCATTAATCAAGGGCATACAGTTTTTTCAAAGCATTTTTTCTTCCTCCTTCCCAAAATATTGTAGATTTCTCCTTGTTTATTTTTCCACTACTTTGGTGCAGATTATATCGGCTAAATGATGGAAAATTTAAAAAAGCAGAACAGATTAAAACATTATAAGAAAAATATTCTAATAAAACTCCAATCCAATTTATTTTTTTTATTATCATCATAATCTTGTTTATATGACATTGGATTACATATAACTTTACAGTGTATTACATTGCTTTTTCAAAAGGGAATGCCAT
>NW_006210084.1:875157-876518 GCF_000334495.1 Tupaia belangeri chinensis | reverse complement strand
ATTTTTTTTCCTATGTTTGTCCCTCTGCCCTGTCTCACTCTCCCATTACAATATCCCTGCTATATACAGTTGTCTTCCAGAAGAGTTACTGAAAAAGTGATACATACAAGTAAAGGGAGAGAGGCCACGAGTTCCAACCATCAGCTCATAAAGTTTTTGGCAATAGGGAGCATAAACTCCACTCAGGGTTGGATTAAGGGAGGGTCTCCTGCAGATCCGCAAGTGTAGGTGAGTCTCCAGGGAATGCAGTTTCAGGAAAGCAGTTCTGGTACGCAGGGATGATTATCAGCTGATGCGGCACAGCAGTCATCTTGTAGTTACCAGGAATGGTGTTGTGGGGATCTGCAGTGTGAGTTGTCCTTGGGTATCTGGCTTCCTTAAGAATGGCAGAGTAGTTCTTGTTTTCCCCTGAGGTAATGCAGGGCTGGTAACTGTCATCTTCTCAAGTTGCAAGTTCTTCAACCTTGTTTTCGGCCTCTGGGACATCCAGCGCCGGAGAGGCCAGGGAGGCCGGGCCCCCCAATCCAATTTATTTTTATAGATTCTTTTTAAGCATCAACATTGATGTCCACACGCTCATTTCCTTTCCCTCTATACTATCTCCAAGTAGTAGCATTGAGTAGAGTCAGGTGTTGATAGACCCTTTCTTGCTTGGTCTTAGACTAACACATCCCTAGGTGTTTTATAGTAGGATGATACGTTGGGCTGTCAGAAAAGTCATGGCGTATTTTTCTATGCAAAAATGTGCCATGACTTTTCTGACGACCCAATATTTGACCTTAAGGATCAGTGTTTTAAAATTATCTCTTTTAAAATTATCAGTTTTTTAATTATCTCTTTTGCATCAGTTGGAAATTTCTTTTTTTCCCCCTTTTTTTTAAGAGAGATTTTTGCTATAGGGTGTGTGTGCTTCCTGGAGAGACAGAGAAACAGAAAGCGAGAAATTGGCTCCTAGGGAGGATGCCACGCTACAATCCCTTCTCCTCCATTCTCCTCTCGGGATTTTGGGCACGCATGCACACGCACCTGGTATGAGTTTGAAGCCGCCAGGTCCAGGACTCGAATTGTGGTTGACTATGTGGGAGTCCAGCAACGTAATCATTATGCCATCCACTGGTCCCAACATCAGTTGGATATTTCTAATTATCATGAATATATCCCTGAGATAGAGGCATGTATCTTTGGATTACAGATCTCAAGGAATTTGAGCCAATCTAGAGAAAAGTAACTCCTTTTTTTTTTTTTTTGGAGAGGTTTTTGTTATAGTGCACTCGCCAGACAGAGACAGAGAGACAGAAAGAGAGAAATCACCTCCCGGGGGGGATGGCCACGCCACAGTCCCTTCTCCTCCATTCTCCTCT
>NW_006210084.1:862600-875121 GCF_000334495.1 Tupaia belangeri chinensis | reverse complement strand
GCGTGAGTTTAAACCACCAAGTCTGGGACTCGAACCGCAGTCGACTACATGGGAGTCCAGCAACATAGCCATTACACCAACTGCTGGTCCTGAGAAAAGTAACTCTTAACCTTAAAGCAAAAATAAACCTGTAAGAACAGTCATTGGGACCAGCATGTGACATGGTGGTTAAGGTGCTGGACATTCCCGCATGGCGGACACTGTTCAAGTCCTGGACCTAGTGGCTTGCTTTCTCACTTTCCTTCTCTCTCTCTCTCTCTCTCTTTGTCTCTCTCTCTCTGGTCAAATTAAAATAAATGAATGATTAAATTAAATTAAATTAAATTAAATTAAATTAAATTAAATTAAATTATTAATCTTAAAAAAAAAAAAAAGAAAGAACAGTGATTTATATGAAATACCCTCAAATCCTAGCCCTGCCCCTAGCTAGATGAGTGATTTGGGGCAAGTCACTTAACATAATCATGTTGTATCATCAACAAAACCAGAGTATTGGGCTCACTGACCTCTTATTCTACTAAGAAGTTATTCTACACTAATATCCCCTACCAAGGGTCATTGATCCACTGGGGGTAAGAGGAATTGATCTAGAGGTATATATTTTCCCAAAGTTTGTTCATCTCTTTCTTCCAGGAGAGTGAGATGGGTGACCGGGTGCACCCTCAACACTGCCTTCATGCAACAATCCGCCCCAGTCTCAGCCGGCCCGCGCGCATGCTCAGTGTGCTCAAGGAGGTCCCAGGGACATGAACACTGGACCTTTCCCATGGAGGTCCATTTGTGCCTCTGCTACACCATTACCTGGCCCCTAGAGCTGTATCTTTACAAGCAATTTAATTCATGGTGAGAAATAGGAAATGAATGCAAAACAACAAATACAGAAGCCTCTCAAAAAGATTCCATAAATAAAATCATTTGGCTTTAGACAGTGGTCGACTGAGGTGAAGAAGTGCAAAGGGGAGGGAAAAGGGGGAGTGAAAATTAGGTTTGTGTACATTGAACTGAATAAACTAACTAAAATGAAATCACTGTTTTTGTCATCACAAATGGCCCATTATTGACACTTTATGTGGTTCAACCCACTGCTGTAACTGTAATCTTTGAACATTAAATTTGGACAGATATAGGGCCAGCAGGTAGCATGGTGGTTAAGGCGCTAGACTCTCTCACATGGGAGTTCAAGCAGTTCGAGTCCTGGACCTGGAGGCTTGCTTTTTCACTTCTCTTTTCTCTCTCTCTCTCTCTCTCTCGCATGTGCCCTATAGCAAATTTTAAAATATTAATAATAACAATAAATACAATTTAAAATAAATAATTCTTTAAAAAATAGTCAGATCCATAGGGTTTCCTGAACAGTGCCAACTTTGGGGACTACCAAAAGGCTGTGGGAATCTGGCAAATCCATCGCTTTGTGATCTGTAGCCCAACTGGGTAGCAGTGACTATTTTGCCACTAAAGTAGTCTCTGAGGCAAAACAAAGTGTGTCCTTTAACAAAAGGCAGTTGAGATAACTACCATAACACTGGAACACATAGAGCTCTTTCTAGAACAGCAAATGCTAGGCCCTCATGCAGGTTCATTCTGGAAACATTCACTTTCTGCATATTAACACTGGAGAGATGCTCTCTCTTTTTTGTGACTGATCTGAAACTTCTCTCCTGCTATGGTTTGTTTTAGTCATTCCTGAAAATTCTGTGAAGGAGATCCTCAGAGCGCCTGGTACCATCAAGGATAGAATCAAGAAGTTGCTTGCTCACAAGAACATCTTGAAAAAGAAAGCCAAAACTAAAAACGTGATTCTAGAACCCACTGGGATTCCCACCTCTCAAGTGAACTTGCGACCCTTCCACTACGAAGAAGGTGTTCCCCATGGCAGGAACTCTAAGGGAGACAAAAAAGACAGTAAGGAGAGAATGAAAGAGAGGCCTGGGGAAGAGGAGAGGGCAGAGAAAGGCCTGGAGAATGACGTGGAGCGGGAGCAAAGTCTCCGAGGAGATGTGTTTTGTGAGTGTCACTTTTATTTTATCCACTCTGTGAAAATGAATTGCAGTTTCTTTTGGCAAATGAAAAAAGACAATTCTATGCCTTGCACAAAGTGGGTTTGGTCTGAAATCTTAAGAATCAGGGTTCTCTGTAAATTCTAAAAACAAACACCTTCTACAGATACCAAATTGAACTTGCTGCTCTGAGAAACGAGGAGAGCGAGTCCTGTTCCCTTATCTGGGGGTGCCCTATTTGAAGTAAACCCTCCCTTCCCATTCTCAGCCAAGGAAGCCTGCTTTGCTCTCCACCTGGCGCACCCCCAAAAGCAGAGAGACTCTCACGATGTGGGTCTACCAAGCTCTACCTTTTCACTTTAAAAACAAAAAGTTTAATTGCCAGAAAACTCATGTGTTAGTAAGAGAGAGCACCTCTCAATGGGGCATGGTTCTGTCACAGTCCCTTTTCCTTCACTGCTCCATCCTGTCAGGACCCTGGGCATGCACACAAATGCACTGTGTTTTTCAAGTTACCAAGATCAGGATTCAAACCATGGTCAACTATGTGAGATCCAGCTCCCTATCATAGTGCTTAACTGCTACGCTGTAGGGCCAACTCCTTTTTCACTTTTTGAAGATACTTTTTATAGGCCCACTCTATGATAATAGAACTTCACCATTGAGTGGTTATGATTTTAAAAGCCAAAATAGACCATTGTGAAGGGGGAGTGATTTTTGTAGTGGAGCTTGGGTTTTCTAGGTGAAGCAAATAACCACCATATCTGTTGTTCCACTGGTCACTGCTCTTCCGGGACAGTGCCTGTATTCACAGAGACTTTCCATTTCATTCTTCAGGCATTTCTTGCTTCCTCTGTATTTTTGCCTTGCCTGTTTTGGGCTCTGTGACAGGTGCTCATGTGTATATTCAAACTCCAGTTGGATTTAACCAGAGGAGAGGTAGACACAGGCCCACCCACCCAAGAGCTAGCATAGCAATGACATCATCTCCCTTTACAGACGTGAAAATCTCAGAAAAGTGCATTTCAAGACCTAGTGAGAGCGGGAACCAGCAGTTAGCGTAATGGCTGTGTCGCTGGACTCCCACGTAGTCGACCGTGGTTCGCGTCCCGGACCCGGTGGCTTAAAACTCACGCCGGGCGCGTGGGCGTACGTGCCCAAGATCCCGAGAGGAGAATGGAGGAGAAGGGATTGCAGCGTGACCATCCCCCCTGGGGGGTGATTTCTCGCTATCTGTCTCTATGTCTCTCTCTGTCTGTCTGGCGAGCGCACGCGCCCTATAGCGAAAAAACCTCTCCAAAAAAAAAAAAAAAGACCTAGTGAGAATAAGCATGTTGGAAGAGTAAGATGCTTAGTTTATCTAAGGGAACCCTTCGACAAGGGTGCTCCAGACGAGGAAACTGGGACCAGTGCAAATGATATGGAAATGCTGGGAAACGCTGCTCTAGTGTCTTCTGTAAATAGAATACATAGGGAAACGCTTCTTCATTCAGCCATTTGATTCATGCCTTCTGAGCATTTGGGGTCTTGAAGGTTTTCTTAACTGACAGGTACTCTTTATTAGCCCCCAAGGTGAATGAAGCAGATGAATTGGGTCTGGTTCTGGTCCAAAGGAAAGCACTAACATCCAAACTGGAACCCAAAGGTACGTAATGCTGTCCCCTGAGTGTGTGCGCTCTCCTGTCCCAAGTCGCTCTCATTTCTTCATGGAGTAAGATGATTGTTTATGAATCACTGCTTCACTCCAAAAGCCCCAAGGGAAAAATGATTACTGGTGATGCACAATGCCAGTGTTAAAACAGCAGGTCCTCGCAGGATCCGTAATGACTACAATATCCAACACTAAGGGGATTATCTTCTCTCCGCCATCCCAGCGGACACCATGAGTGAAGGTTGAGGCAGTTGTTTGTGCGGAGATGGGACTGTATATGTGAGCAATTTCTCCCAAAACCTAACCATTTCTTCAACTCCAGAATGTGAGGAACCTGAAATCTGACCCAGAGTACCTGTCTCTGTTACCTACTGCCACAGTAATGCTGCATAACAAACACTGCAGACCTTCAGTGGCCTACGGCAGTCAGTGTTTACTTCTGCCTGTGGATTGGCTGGGTAGTTTTGAGCTGCGTGGGGTGGGCACAGTCGTGGGTCTGCAGTCCGCCATGCACTGGTTTTGGTGACTTCGCAGATTTCAACTTCGCTCTCAAGCACACCTGGGGCCTCAGATTGATTAGGGCAGGGGAAATATTGGATCGGTGTGTGAGAGGTAGGTAAAGGCAGTATTTGGCTTGCATACGAGAGATGTGCTCCCAAACAAGTTTAACACCTTTAGGAATTAGTCGGCCCTAGAAGGACTAGTCTCTCTCCAGGTCATAAAGCCTGGTCCAAATTCAAAGGTGTTAAAACATCACAAGACACAGCAAATAAAAAACAGGATTTGTATACTTATGTACTAAGTGAGTGTTAGTCATGGACTACATGAAACACGATTTCAGAAATCTGAAAGTTCTGGCAAGGCATACTTGGATAAGAGAGATTTTATTTTCTGGTCTAATTTTTTTTAACAATTGCTTATATTGTATATTTCTATCTCTTTGCTCAGGGGATCTTGCCCATTACTTATTTTTTTCATAAATATTTTTCTTTTTTTGCTTTTGTTTTCATTTTTTTTGAGAGAGATATTTTTTGCTATAGGGTGCATGTGCTCTCCAGAAAGACAGAAATCACCCCCACCCCCATCCCCAGGGGGAACGGCCACATTGCAATCCCTTCTCCTCCATTCTCCTCTTGGAATCCGGGGTGCACACACACATGCACCCAGCCTGAGTTTTTAGCTGCCAGGTCTGAGACTCGAACCGCAGTCAACTATGTGGGAGTCAAGCGATGTAACCATTACACCATCTGCTGGTCCTTTTGTTTTCATTTTTAAGATCACAGCAGGACCTGTTTCAAATGGCTTTACAGATTTAACTTGAAACTACATATCTGGTTTGACACTCTCTTGAAGGCCTTGCAATTCCATTGTCTCTAGAACTGAAAGTATGGCATTGCCTTCCGGAGCACAGATGTTAGACTTCTTTCTAATGTTCTTACTGGTTTTTAAATGCTCTCTCTCTCTCTCCCTCTCTCTCTTTTTAAAGCAACTTTAAACATCTCAGTTGACTGCAGCTTTGACCATGGGGTCTGTGACTGGAAACAGGATGGAGAGGATGATTTCGACTGGAATCTTACTGATCGAGATAACGGTACTTAGATTAAGATTTCATGTTCTGTGATATGGTGAAGGCGGAAAAAAGGCTCACCAATGACAAAGGGTTATTATTCCTGTCACTGAGAAGATTAGGGTTGTTTGTCACCTTTAGAAACCTTCAGACCCTCTGAGGTCTCCTCTGATGGTGACAAACTCCATCCAGCCAATGTCTCCTCCTTAATCCCTGTCCTGCACACCTCAAAGAATGCTCCAGCAAGCTTCTGCCATATTCGCTCTTCTACTGCTGAGACAGGCAGTGGGATTCATCTAAAGTTTGGGAGTGTTGGGAAATGTGGAAAGAAGTTGTTCCTTTTTCCTGGTTTCCTAGCCATGGTATTATGTAGTTTTGAAGTGTTATTATTTGTTTCTTTTGTGTGGTGCAGTAACCTTGAAAAGAAGTATGACCTTCACTTAAACCTGGAATTTTAGTAGAATCACCTTCAAAGCACGAAAGCCATTATGAGTAGAAAAGTCCACTAACGTGAGTTAATCGATGCTTAAAAGAGTCACAGGCATAGGGGATATGTTCCTGTCCTTGTAAATCAGAACTCAAGCGTGGTATGTTGCATGTGGCAGCTGAGCACCATGAAGCCATCAGACAGTATAGGTGTGTTGTGGATCAAGCACCACCTGTGGAGCCGGCCCTCATGTACGTCCTCGACTCAATGGGGAAATGAGTCCAAGGTCCCAAGAATCAATGTGAACAGACGGTTCTGGAGTGCAAGTTCTCTGTCAGCCACAAATGCCTGGCAGCATTAAAGGACCATATAATTAGATTCTCTTTTTTAAAAAAAATTATTTATCATTTTTTAAATTTTTATATAGGGCATGTACACTCACCAGAGAGAAAGAGAAAGTGAGGAAGCAAGCTGCAAGGTCCAGGCCTTGACCATGAGTCAACCATGTGGGAGTCCAGTGACTTCACCACCATGTCGCCTGCTAGATTCTTATTCCATACCTGCTACTACCAAGCTTTGTAAACATGGAAAAATTTCCTCAGTTTCCTTCTCTGTATAACAAAGGATTTCAACTTTGTAATCCCTAAAATTTATTTTAGTATGAAAAGTTTCTTGCTATGTTCAAAATGAAAAGGACTTCAGGAGATTATTATTCATGTTTTATAGCTTATTTTATACATTATAGCCAAACCCCTTACAGTGGCCTCAGTAAGTGTGTAATTTTCATTTTTCTCTTAAAGCTCTTGGCTATTATCTGGCAGTTCCAGCCTTGGCAGGGCACAAGAAGGACATTGGCCGGTTGAAACTGCTCCTCCCTGACCTGCAGCCGCAAAGCAACTTCTGTTTGCTCTTTGATTACCGGCTGGCCGGTGACAAAGTAGGGAAACTTCGAGTGTTTGTGAAAAACAGTAACAGTGCCCTGGCATGGGAAGAGACCAGGAGTGAGGACGACAGATGGAAGACAGGGAAGATTCCATTGTATCAAGGGATTGATACTGCCAAAAGTGTAAGTGGGGGGAAATAATTAAATTAGACATTTGCATTCTTTTCCAATGGTTTAACAAACACATTGAAACATTTCCTGACGTACCTAGGTACTGGGATTACAAAGATGCCTAGCACTTTCCCCCTCATGTCTTAAGGGCTTACATTCTAGAGTGAAATAGGCCAGGCAATTAATCAGCACAACTATTGGCAATACTCATCAGGTGCCTGCATATCACGTTCTCTGGAGACCTGTTTGTGTGTCAGGCTCCTCTCCCCAACTTCCGCCCAAAGCCAGCTAGACACTTCTGACCGTGCAAAAGATTATCGTGCTCTTCTGTCCGATGCCCAGAATTTAACACAAAGAATGGCAGCTACGTAGAAGGTGATTTGGGAAACGTTTTTGAAATGAACTGACAGTGGCTGTTGGGAGTCCCCAGATTTGACAATCTCCTGGGTGGACTCACAGAACTCAGAAAAGCTGTTATTCACCACTACAGTTTATAGAGATGAAAATCAGAGCTAAGGGTGCAGGCTCAAAGGGCAGAATCCAGGAGAAACCAGGCACAAGCTTGTGGTTGTTCTCTCCCAGCAGCTTTTTTTTTTTATTGAGAGGTTTTTGCTATAGGGCACGTGCGCTTGCCAGAAAGACAGAGAGAGACATAGAGACAGAAAGCAAGAAATCACCCCCCAGCGGGGATGGCCACGCTGCAGTCCCTTCTCCTCCATTCTCCTCTCAGGATCTTGGGCACGCACGCACACGCGCCCGGCATGAGTTTTAACCCACCGGGTCCGGGATGTGAACCACGGTCGACTACATGGGAGTCCAGTGACATAGCCATGACGCCAACTGCTGGTCCCCTCTCCCAGCAGCTTCTAATCCTCCCAGCAACTCTGTATGGCAACATTCACCAAGTCTTGCCCACCAGGGAAGCCCAGTTGTTTGTTGGGGGTCAGTCTGCCCCCAGACAGACCTGACTGACTGACTACCTGACTGACTTTACTTATCCAGTCTCCAGCCTTCCCAGAGGTCAGGTTGATAGCCATTGTGTAGCCTTAATTTCATTGAAAGAGCCCTGTTGTTTAGCATTCAGATTTTTTGAAGTAGTTTTTCTTTGTTCTCTATTCATTCAAAATGTTTTAAATATTGGGTTGTCGGGAAAGTCATGACTCATTTTTCCACAGAAAAAAACAGATAAGTATGTCATGATTAAAATACATTTTTATACCTAATATAAAGAAATTTGTTGCTCTTTTGATTCTTAATAAATTTCTAAGATTAAAAAATTATTATAGGGGACCAGCAGTTAGCGTAATGGTTATGTCGCCGGAATCCCATGTAGTCAACCGTGGTTCAAGTCCTGGACCTGGCGGCTTTAAACTCATGCCGGGTGCTTGTGCACGTGTGCCCAAGATCCCGAGAGGAGAATGGAGGAGAAGGGATTGTGGCATGGCCATCCCCCCTGGGGGGTGATTTCTCGCTTTCTACCTCTCTCTCTTTCTCTGTCTTTCTGGCAAGCACACACGCCCTATAGCAAAAACCTCTCCCCCCCAAAAAATGATTATACTATATTATGAAACATTTTTCGATGCATGAAAACAATAAAATTCCAGATAATTTTCAAATACATAAACCAATATTTTAAGAAAAATAACTATACTACCACAAACTACCAAAATATGACTTTATCCAAATAATTCCCTTTTGATTATACAGTTTTGCATTGGATTTTCACAGGAAATATTACATTTCTCTTAACCTGGTTTTTAAAAGAAAATTAAATATATTCGGGGGGTTTATTTTTCTTTAAATGGGAATTCCCGGATGTCCTTTTAAATCTTACCCTTCTCACCTCTATGGGGCTTTTCAGAATCGTTTAGGTGTTGCTTTAGGTGACCCTGTTTTCTCTGAACAGAACTTTCAGAGTGGATGGCTGACATCTGGAAAACATAATACAGGTTTTATAATCCGAAATCCAAAATCTAAAGTGCTCCAAAATCTAAAACTTTTTGAGTGCCAATATGATGTGACATGTCTCAGTCAAAACACTGCAATACAAAAAGATCGTATAAATGACCTTCAGACTATGCATTTAAGGTATATATGAAACATAAATGAACTTTGTGTTTAGACTTGAGTCCCATCCCCAAGATACCTCATTATATATGTCAAGTATTCCAAAATCCAAGAAAAGAGAAATCCCAAATTGAAAACACTTCTGGTTCCAAGCATTTCAGTTAAGGGATACTTAACCTATACGTGACCATATATTCAATGTCAAAGCTAATTTCTACCCCGTGGAGATGCATGAGTGTAGTCCTCAGTAATAACTATTAAGTAATTTGTTTATATCATTGTTATGAAGATTCTGAGGTCATGTCTTATTCCGTCTCTATTATCAGATCATTTTTGAAGCAGAACGTGGCAAGGGCAAAACTGGCGAAATTGCAGTGGACTGTGTCTGGCTCGTTTCGGGCTTCTGTCCAGATGGCCTTTTCTCTGCGGACCAGTGAATGTCTCTACTACCTTTTGTATCTTTATCTTTGGCTTCTTATGTCAGGTCTCTATTTTTTTATATTACATTGTAGGAACCCCTCCCCCCCATTTTAGAACTATAAACTGGAAAATTGTAATGTACCCAGAGAAATATTGTAAGACACCCTTCTTGTAAAAAAAAAAATGTGCCAATATTTGCTTTCAATATAATGCTACACTATCTTCTCATTCATTTGTGAACTATTCTACATTATATTATAGAATGGGGGAATGCCAGTTCTTCTCCCCCTCCCCAGTATTTCTTATTGGTCTACCTGAGTTGATTAACGTCTCTATACAACAGTTCTAGAATAATAACAACACCAACCACAAATGCAGAGAAATGTTAAATTGTCTGACTTTTATAGCACTTCTTGAAAACCCTGTCATCAAAGATACTTTTTCTGCCTAAGTGGCTTAGCCTGGTGTTCCATAGCCCATGTAGTCTATTTCAATTCTTTTGTAATAATAGTTATGCAAATAATCACCTTGTGTCATGGTTTACATTGATCTAAGTAAGGATGTTTGATATTGATTCTGTTTACTTATATTGGCTTTTCTGGAAAAAAATGTAGCTTTTATTTTCTCTATTAAAATACTTTCCACTCATTAACATCACTTTCTACTGTGGGAAAACGACTGCTCTTTTAGGACTTACAACTGCAATGCAAATTAGGGTGGACATTGAACTCAAGACCTCAGAGAACTACCTGAAACTAAATGAGCAGGTAGCCAGACTCCAGAAAAGGCCGATGCCTTCTTTCCTAGTCCTCTTTTCCAAATTCGAGAAGAGTTTTGTGTGGCAGTAAATCCTGAGTGATTCTCTGAGACTGACATCACAATCTGTTTAAGATTTTGGGTCAGAAATAGGTCCAAAACAGCTCTCAGATACACAGTGCCCCAGAGGTTTGCCCTTAATCACTTCATCACCTACAGCCATTACAGCATGGAGCCAGGAAGGAAGGAAAGAGAAAGGGGCCACTTACCAAACTTTCAAGTATGTAGCCTCACTCTGGAAGGTTTTTTTTAAAAACTGAAACCCTTAGTAATCCTTCTCCAACAATGTTCTCTTTAGCATACTGACACACACACCTTGTGAGATGCGTCTGTGAGTGCACGGGAGTTCACTGTAATGTCTGCGTGAGGGAATTTCAACAACGTCCACACAGGACTGTATCTCTGTTAGGATAACTCCTAGTTCTAGAAACTCAAAAATAGTGTTTCTGGTGAAACCAGATGAAGAACTGGTCGAGCAAGGCGAATAAGTCCAATTGATCATTCCCCTGACCCTGGGAGCTGCCCCTGCCATTTCTACCACAAGACTATGGCCCTGGGGACTAACTTCTGGGACCCTTCAATCCCAACACGTTGTTTTGGTTTCCAGTCAACAACCTACAGTGTCATGGAGCTCTAGCCTGTGCCAGTGCTGAATCACACCTAGATTCCTTTGTGGAACTTAGGGTCAGCTAATTAAGCTGTGACTCTTATGTCCCCAGCCACTACCCAATGGGCAAGCCCCTCTCATCATCTATCCTCTCCCCTTCTCATCCCCACACTAGTGGGGCTCCCTCCCTCTGACATTATTTCAACCCCTCTCCAATCAATCATACGTACTATTGTCAGCTAAACAAACCCCCTCCATCTTAATTCACACCAAAGGGCTCTTCTTCCAACTCTTGAGCTCAGCTGAAACTGGGCTCTCCCAGAACACCTCTTCTCCTGCAGGCTTAGTGAATGAAAGCCGCTCACCTTCCTACGCTCCACACATGGCAGGGTCTAGAGTTAAGGGTGATGTTTTTACTCCACTCTGTTCACAATCTCTTGTTTCTGTACTTCAAGTAAAAGCATCTGTTCCTTGGAGCTGATAGTCACCTGTTCTCCCTACCCTCTGTCATCAACATGTGGTATCTGTGCATGTGACCCTCCAGTAGCCTAACCTCACAGTTCTGTGACCTCCTGGATTCGATTGTAATAACCATCACCTCCTCAGCCACTGCACCATGGCCACCCCTGAACTTGATCGTCACCTCTGAACTCTTGAACCCCATCATCCTACCCTTAGGTTTGTCTGGCTTTCTCCTCTTCTTATTTCCCCTACACTTACTCTTTGGCCTTTTTTAAACCTACATTCTCTTGACATCTCCATTTTCTCCCCATCTCTTGGCTTCTTCCTGGCTTGATTCTCCTCTCTAATAAAATAAAACTTAGACTCCAAGGCCCAAAATACCTTCAAAGACACTCTGGTTGGCCCAGCCTCTGTGCCACAGCTGGTAGCATACTGGACAATAGAGCTGGAAGCCACGTGCCAACTGTGGTTCGAGTCTCCGTCTGGTCAGCCTGAAAACACACTGGGTACATGTGAACCTTCCCAAGATTCTGGTGGGTTAGGGCCTGGACTCAAATCACGTGGCTGGCCATGTGGGATCCAGAACTTGCCTGCTTATGCTTTTTTTTTTAAAAAAAATATTGTTTTCAAATCAACCAGTGGCATTGTGGTTAAGGCAGCTGGATCCCACATGGTCAAATGCATGGTTCCCACAGTCAAGTCCCAGATGCAGAAGCTTGAAAAACACGCTTGCTGGGCTCGTGTGCAGGCATACCCAAAATCTTGAAAGGAGAACACAAGAGAAGGGACTGTGGCACAGCCATCCTTCCTCAAGGGGTTCTCTCTCTCTCTCTCCCCAGCAAACACATGTACCCTATAGCAAATTTTAAGAACAAATATTTTTCCTTTAGAGTTACCCATCGAAATATTTACAGATAAAATTATGTGATGTCTAGGAGTTACTTCAAAATAACATGGGGAGGGGAAGGTTAGTGGGAGTGTCTGGAAAAGGAGACCATAACTTTTTTCCTGGAGTGAGCAATATAGTAAATATTTTAGGCTTTGTGGGCTACATAGTCTCTGTCATAGCTACTCAGCTCAGCCATTGACAGCCCATAAATGAGTGGAGGTGTATGCATTCTAATAAAAACTTATTCAAATACATGTAGCTGGCCAGATTTGGCCCACGGGTCATAGTTTATGGCCCTCGGGTCTAGAGGTAATGTAAGTCATGAGCCAATCACTGCTGCAACTGAGTGAGGGTCTCACACACGGGGTCTTACAATATCTTGGTCTACTTTTCTATGCATTTGAAATTCTCCACAATGAAGCATTAAAAAATAACCAGGGGGGACCAGCAGTTAGCATAATGGCTATGTCGCTGAACTCCCACGTGGTCGACCGCGGTTCGCGTCCCGGACCCGGTGGCTTAGAACTCACTCCGGGCACGTGTGCGTGCATGCCTAAGATCCCG
>NW_006210084.1:837184-862398 GCF_000334495.1 Tupaia belangeri chinensis | reverse complement strand
ACAAAGAGCGCTGAATGCTGAAACTGAGACTATTCTTTAAAAAAAAAAGAAAATTCTTGGGACCAGCAGTTAGTGTAATGACTACATCGCTGGACTTCCATGTAGTCGACCACGGTTCACGTCCCGGGCCCAGTGGCTTAAACTCAGACTGGCGTGTGTGTGTGTGTGTGTGTGTGTGTGTGTGTGTGTGTGTGTTCAAGTTCCTGAGAGGAGAATGGAGGAGAAGGGATTGTGGCGTGGCCATTCCCCCTGGGGAGTGATTTCTCTCTTTCTGCCTTTCTGTCTCTCTCTGTCTTTCTGGTGAGCGCATGCGCCCTAGAGAAAAAAAAAAAACTCTCAAAAAACAAAACAACCAAGGAATTGACCATATCATCACCAATGCTTAAAATAAAACCATTCAGACTTTGAAGTATTAAACCTTCATATGTAAGTACAATGTCGTCTTAGTGGTCCCCTAGTGATTCAGAGAATCAGTGTGCCACTGAACTTCTCTTGGTCTTCACAGCCAAGGTGAGGCCAGGAGCCACAGAATCCAGAGCCTGCATTACCACAATAGCTGCAGGATCCTGGGCAGGATTGGGAGCTCAGCCTCATTATGTGTAAGGTGCATAGTGGAGACAGAGTGGCCTCTCTCCATGCACGCACACAGCAGACCAGTGGTCAGGAGCAGAGCAGTCGGAATGCCTGTGGTCATTACCTACCTTCTCTCTGACTCAGATTTCCCAACCTGAGGATGGCGCTATTCAAACCAGGTAAGACACCCTACAGTACCTCGAACACCGTCAGGCTCTGGACTTGCTAGCTCTTGTTGTGGAGATGTCATCTCACGCGCTTCCCTTTCCCCCGTGCTATTTTCAAGGGGGAAATCACGCTATCCAAGGGTGCTGACAGCAGCCTGTATCTTTTCTCCAAAGGGTACGCACAGCTCTTTTCATTGTGATACCGGTACGGCCAGCTTACGCTCCCAAGCAGCTCTGCCAATTCACAGACCTGCTAGCAGTGGAATGAGAGTGCATGTCCCCACCTCCCGCCAACCTTGCGTATTAGCAAGTTATTGCACTGCATCCACTAGGGGACACACTGCCTCCTGTTTCTGTGCGCGTCTCCCCGACTACCGATGAGACTAAGCATCTTGCCATGTCCCTGGACAGTTTGCATTTCTGCTTTGTGACTAACGTCTTTTTATTCTGTGGCACTACCAGTACTCCAAAGCCCAATCTTGGCTCTTTGCACATCCTGTTTTCCTGACCCAACCAGTAGGGCCCCTGCCCAGCACATGGGGCCCTCCAGATGCCTGCCATGGCTCTGGAGACCAAGGGAAGTCTCCTTGTGGCCAGAGTCTCTCCTGCCCCTCTCTCATGGACTTCATCCTGCATGGAGCCTGTATCCCTAGCCTCTCCTTCCTGTAAGATGGCTGTTGTGTCTTGGGTGGCCCTAGACTCCCTTTGCCCCTGCACTTGCCTCTCTAAGAAAAGACTGACCTCTAGCCTGGCCTGAGGGAGTCTGATTTGGGGGGTGGGGGGGAAGGGGACAGAGTGTCACTGCATTCTGATCCTCCTGTTTCAGCCTCTCCAAACCTCTGGGATTACAAAGGCACACCGCCATACCCAGCTTTTAGGTTGGATTGAGAATCCAACCAGGGCCTCCCATGTGGTCCCAGCCTGCAGAGCGCAGCGTCTTAGCAGCATGTGCCAGGGTGGCTGGGCCTAAGAACCTGTATTTTTTGTACTTTTCCTCTTTTCTTGGTGGTACATAATACTTGCAGGATAATGTATTTTTCTGACCTGGAGATGTTTTCAGTTGTCAAGAACTGTGAGACCAACAGTTAGCGTAACGGCTATGTCACTGAACTCCCATGTAGTCGACTGCGGTTTGAGTCCCAGACCCGGTGGCTTAAACTCACACCAGGTGCGTGTGAGTGCATGCCCGAGATGATGCTGAGAGAATGAAGGAGAAGGGATTGTGGCGTAGCCATCCCCCCTGGGGGGTGATTTCTCACTTTCTGTCTCTCGGTCTCTGTCTTTCTGGTGAGTGCACGTGCCCTATAGCAAAAATCTCTCAAAAAAAAAGAAAAGAAAAAAGAAAAGAAAATACAAGACCACAAGACTCCTAAGCACGAGCCAAGGACTTGATGACTCAGGGGACCACAGGCAGCACAGGCTTCTTCCTTACCCCACTTCCCTTTGCCTCACCCCGAGGCCCCCAGGGTGTGGGGCAATGCAGACACAGATCCTAGTAGCTACAGCTGAGGAGACCTGAGTTTAGGAAACCCCCAATCTTATAAGAGGGATGATAGTAAACCTGCCCAAACTTTATCCTGGAATGAGACAATATCTTTATTAGTTTGGTCAAGAGACAAATCTGCCCTCCAGAAAGAAGACACTTTGTCTACTCTCCCAGGCTGTTTGAGAGATATATATGTTTTCAAGGAAAGGATCATACAGAACAAAAGCCTCCAGTGCTTTTACACAGAAGATGGGCAAAAACACAAGAGCCCCATGGCCCATCACCTCCCAGCATCAGGCTCTTAGCTTTCTGGAATCAATTAGATGAGGTGATGACAGCTGGAAGAACAGGGTAGCAATGTTGGCTTCTTCCAAGTCCACATTACCAACGGCATGCTTGCCTTTCATAAAGGCTCTGCTCACCTTCTCTGAGTGAAGGGAATGATTGCTTTCTGGAACTTACTTACCTAGAACTGCTATTAAAATCAGACCATATGCTATCAGGAGATTTAATTTCTGCAAAATAAGCAAACATGGAGTGAACTCATTCGACATTTTGAGAGAGAACGATCAAAGTTTTGAAACATGTTATAATTTGATACTCTCTTCCAAAAATGGTGATTTGTTTTTGAGTCAAATGGTCTTGCTATTAGAACAGTTAAAGAGTTTCGGAACCCTGACAGAGGGAATTGGATACTGGCCACTTAGCATCCTTTGAGGTACATGCAGTTGTTGCAGGAGGTGGAAAGCTGTCAGACTGACAGCCCGATGCAGCAATGGCTTCTCCTTAAGAAGGAAGAGGGGCAGGGGTAGCGGTTAGACATATGTTTCTATTTTAAAAACTGGCTTTCCTGAATGATGAGTTTATCTCAGCACATTGATTTGAAGTGAGATTTTTTTTTAACTTCTTCTTGACAAGTCTGAGCACTTCCCCTCCCCCCAAAAAAATGTCAAGGAGGCTTAGAGTGGATTAACATCTAAAAAGCCAAGGAAAATGAATTCAACCTTCTTTTTCCCTTAAACTCTGGCACGCTGTGACTGCAAATGCGGGTGGCCATGTCTTCATTCAGTGCTGTGTTGGCATTGTAGGGCGGCGTGGCTTCATTGTCTGGGCAGGGAATGGTGAAGGATCATGGCCTTTGGGATTTTTGGACATGTGTACAAAGAAGACTTCTTTTGTGTGGATAATGAGGTTGTAGATTGCAATCATTACTTATGGCCTTTTGGAATTCTTATTTTCTGAAGTCCATAAACATTTTAGCACGAATAGGCATGTGGGGGAAGTTCTGTAAGATGATGTTTAAATAGACTTGTCTTGGGAGGTAGTAGTAAAGTGTGATGGAGGCCAGGAAGGGCAGCCTCTAAGTGGGCCTAAGGTAAAAAGGGGCCAGCAGGGCTTGAAAATCACACCAGGTGCATGTGCGTGTGTTCCCAAAGCCCCAAGAGGAGAATGGAGGAGAATGAAGGAAGAGGGAATGTGGCATGGCCATCCCCCCTGGGGGGTGATTTCTCACTTTCCATCTCACTGTCTCTATCTCTCTCCAACAAGCACATATGCCCTATGGCAATAACAACAACAAAAAACTTAAAAAAATTTACAGGGCCAGCTCAGTGGCCTAGTGTTTAAAGGAGTCAGATCCCGCATGGCCCACTGCATGGTTCAAATCCCAGTCCTGGTGACTTGAAAAACAAGCTGAGGGTGTGTGTGTGGGAGGGTGGGGGCTCGAAATCATGACAGGATGGAGAAGGGATCATAAGGTGACCACACCCCATGGGGGGTCCTTTTTCCCTCTACTTCTGTCTTTGATTCCCCCTGGTGAGCACACACCCTTTCTGGTAAATAATACTAAATAACTAAATAAAAGATACAGAGGTTATAGGACATGGTAGCATGCACCTCTAATCCTAGAAACCCAGGAGGCTGAGACAGGAGGATCATGAGCTTGAAGCTGGGCAACATAGTGAGACCTTGTTTTAAAAAGAGCCAGGCCTTTTGGTGCATACCTGTGGTCCCAGCTGGGAGGCTGAGGCAGGAAGATTGTGAAATGGCAAGACTCTGTCTTTTACAGAAAAAAAAGAAGAAGAAGAAAGAAAGAAAGAAAAGAAAAGGAAGGGGGAGGCACGCCCATGCCTGGTGGTTCAGGTGGCTGGATCCCCCATGGCCAATCTCACAGCCTGAGTCCCAGCCCTGGTGGCTTGAAAAACTACACCAGGTGCTTGTGTTTGCTTTTTTGTGCATGCCCAGAATCTTTTTTTTTTTTTTTTGGAGAGATTTTCACTGTAGGGCGCGTGCGCTCGCCAGACAGACAGAGAGAGACATAGAGACAGAAAGCGAGAAATCACCCCCCAGGGGGGATGGCCATGCTGCAATCCCTTCTCCTCCATTCTCCTCTCGGGATCTTGGGCACGCACGCACACGCGCCCAGCGTGAGTTTTAAGCCACCGGGTCCGAGACACGAACCACGGTCGACTACGTGGGAGTCCAGCGACATAGCCACTATGCTAACTGCTGGTTCCCTGCATGCCCAGAATCTTGAAAGGAGGGATGGAAGAGAAGGGATCGTAGCATGATCATGCCCCAAGGAGAGGGTGCTGTCTCCCTTTTCCTCTCTTTCGGTCTCTGTCTCTGGCAAATGCATGTGCCCTCTGGGAAATTTTCTAAAATCAGAAAGGTTTTATATATATATATATAAAATCTCCATGTTTTTGACAAAAATAATTATCCTACCTTTAATCAATTTGGGAGCATCATAGACATTGTTTCCCCCTTCTAGGTTGTCTTTTGTTTGTTTTAGTTTTCCCACCCTGTGGCCACTTTCTATAGCATGAAAAGTGCTGGATTAAATATGACCAGGCGACAGCTATTACCCTTTCTTCCTCAGTAAATTCTTTGAAAACTTACACGTTTATTTCACAAAACACATTTGGAATTGCCTTCTTCAGGTACAAAAGTCATATAAGAAGGCCCAGCTGCAGTGGCACAAGAAGTAGGTGCCACTGTGCGACCCAGGAGCCATGTAGGGAGCCTGGGTTCAGGTCCTAAATTGATCCGAACATGGGGTGTGCCTGTGTGGGCCTGCAATCCTGGCTGTCTGGAACGCTGAGGGGAGGATCACAGCATGGTGAGATCCTCTCGGGGGTACCTGTCTTTTTCTCTGGGTCTCTCTCTCTCTCACATGAAAAGAAATAAATCAATCAACTGAAACCACACAAGAAACTTGGTATTATCATTTTATGGTTAGGAGTCGTTTATGACCAAAAATAATATTACCCACTCATAATCCCAGTGCTAGATATATACCCCATAGAAACAGTTGCTAAGAAAAACAAAGTAAAGAAACAAAGGGAGATACATAGCAGCAGTATTTGTAATAGTCCCAGTAGAATAACCTAAGTGCTCATAATGTCGCCTGGGAGTGGAATAGATAACTAAAATGCAGGAAATTCATTCAATGAGATACTACAAAGAAATGAGTGACCCACCTAATGCTCCTCATAGAAGCAGAGATGGATTTAGATGAATTTCAAAAATACATCATTCATCGAAATGCATTGAATGAATTTCCTGCATTTTAGTTAGCTATCCCACTGTTGGAACCTGGTGGTTGGGGGAGTTGAATCCCACATGGACGACAGCACTATTTCAATCCTGGCTTCTGAGCTTGAGAAAACACTCTGGGCACATGTGTATGTGTGCCCCAAATCCTGGCAGGATGGGAAAATGGAGGAGAAGGGATTGTGGCATGACTGTGTCCCATTGGAAGGGGTATTTCCTCCTCTCCCTCTCTCTCTGTCTCTCTGACTCTGGTGAGTGCATATACCCTCTGGGGAAAAAAAAATACCAGGCAAGATTAATCTATGGTGGAGAAACTGGGATTGTGTTTACCCTTTGGGAAGCCTCTGGAGGAGAACACTAGGGGGGAACTTATAGGGGGCTGGGAATTCTGGGTTTATGATGCTTTTTGAATGGGCATGTTCACTTTGTCAAAATGATTGGGCAATACACTTAAACAATTTCTATATACGTGTTACACTTCAATCAGAATTTATTTCAAAAAGTAAAAGTAGTGCCCCCCCCACTTGAAGATGAAGCGCATCTATCTGACGTTGTGCGAAATGACTGGGGACACCTAGAGTGCATCCACCTCTCAATGCCAGGCAGGCTGGGACTGAAGTTACCCAGATTCGTGTTATCTGGTCCGGTCATCAACACTTTTCACATTGGAGATGCCCCTGGCCTGCCACCCAGGCCAGCAATGGACCCTGGGCATCAGCGGGCTGCTGGAGAGCTCAACAGGCTGAGGACTGAAGCCTGGGGAAATAGTCCTCTCAGGGCTCAGGAGCCTGGCTCCCTTACCTCCCCACTTCTATTGGTCTTTCTGGACAGTGATTAAAGTTTCGACACCCTCCTTTTCTACCCCTGCGACCCCTTTAAAGTCGTTTTCCTCCTCAGTGGGGCCAAGCTCCAGACCCGCAGCTCTCCTGCTCAACATAGACACTTCCAGCTGGCAGCTTCGCCTTTTTCAAGTCCTCCCTCAGAAAGGCAGCAGTGGCCCCTGGTGGCAGCCTTGCGCATGTGTGGCTGCCACCAGGCAAACGACTAAGAGCTGCCTTCGGCATCTCCTGTTCCCTGTTTGGTCCAATGCTGCCCCTTCCCAGTTTCTTGTGAATTCATGTTTCTTTCTGAGTACCCCGACCCTTCCAGTTCATTCACCTTCAAGAATCCAATTTCGCAAACCTTTCATTCTCTCCCAACTCACCCCATCAACGTTTACTTATCCTATGTCCCATTCCGCTGGTCCCTGACGATGAACGGAGAATACCTTTATCAAATAACTCAGGCATGGGGATGCAGAGCTTCAGGTGTGAACTTCCCTGAATCACATGTGCTCTTTACATTCACATCTTCCAATGCCTCAATCAGAGGAAAAAGCAGGAAGAGGATTCCAGCAGTATGGTCACGTCAAGGATCCTCTTCTGATGCCCCTCAAATGGCATGGCCACATGTGTCACTTAATGTTTGCCACTGGCAAGCAACAGAATCAGAGCCTAGTTCATTTACAGCAGAGGGAAACTACAATAAGGAAAAGTGAGAGTGTGCAGGTGGATGCAGACCAGAGATCTGGCTTTGGGAACGGCTCCAGGGCTACATATACAATCCTGGGGAAGGGGCCATTGTAGGAACGGTCTAAGAAGAAAGCCTCCATTGTTCAAGTGATTGATTGGCTGTTCAGATGGTGGGCTGAAAGCTGGGGAGTCTGAACCCACTGAAGTCCACCATGTGAACCCATCATGCAAAAGTTGGCACTGAGTGCATATAATTATCCCAGTCAACACGCCAGTGCAAATGATTGAAAGATTGACAGGTGGCCTTTCCGTGAAAGCGTGCAGGTGCTTCTGTCATAGGATGGTGTCTGACTCTCCCGAGAACTCAGTAGGAGGGAAGCCAGCTAGAGCGGCCTAACACTGCCTATGACAGCAAAGAGACTCGCTAACAGAGGAAGCAGCCCCTGCTTCCGGGGCTTGGTAGGGGCAGAGCTGCTGGGCTTCCTATGGCTCAGTGTACATCAAGCAAGTAGCTGGGCTCAGGCAATCTGGGGAGGACCCCGCCCAAGAGGCCTGTCTGCAGGTAAGGGACACAACAGAAAAAGGCTGCATGAATATGCCAGCAAAAGCAGGGCCTGTTTTTGCACAGACAGTGCAGCATCTGACCCCATAGCTTAGTGGTTAAGGGAGCCAGATCACACATGGCCAACGATGGTTTGACTCCTGGCCCTGATGGCTTGAAAATCACTCCAGGTACATGTGTGCACGTACCCCAAATTCCAACAAGATGGAGAAATGGAGGAGAAGAAATTGTCCATGACCTCACCCCACTAGAGGATGCTTTATCCCTCCCTCTCTCTCTGTCTCTCTGCCAAATACACATGCAACTAAAACAAAGATTATGTTCGATCAGTGGTTCTTGGGGAAAATCTTGCAGGTGAAATTAAGGGCAGAATTGGAATAAGTTAAAGCAATGGTTTCAGTATTAAATGCCCACCAGGAACATCTGAGGAATTTTAGAAGATAGAGAGTCTGATTTATTAGGTCCAATAATTGGCTCAAGGTACAGCCTAGCCACTGGGAGTTTAAAAAATTCTCCAGATGATTCTAATATACAGCAGGTTGAGAATCGCTGACCAAGATAGGTCCCCCTAGACTGGTTAAAATGAAAGGGACTGATAGTTCCAAGCATTAATGGTGGTAAACAGGGCCAGAGAGAGAGGAGCACTCCCAAGAGTGTCTCCATGCCATGATCCACCTCCAGTCTCAGCCACCTCGGATTCTAGACATGCATGTGCCCAGTGTACTCAAGAAGGTCTCAGGGGTTGAACCAAGGACCTTCTCATGTATGATCAGTTGCACTATTCTGTGCCACCTTCTGACACCAGCAATTGAATTTATTATTATTATTTTAAGTTTGCTAGGGGTGTGTGTGCTGGAGAGAGAGAGAGAGAAAGAGACAGAGACAGAGAGTAAGTAAGAAAGCATTCACCCCATGGGGGATGGCCACGCTGCACTTCTTTCTCCTCCATCTCTCCCTTCTTTTTGTGCATGCACGCACATATGCCTGGTATATTTTTCAAGCTGCCGGATCTAGGACTCAAACAGTGCAGTCAGCTATGTGGGATCCACCTCAGCTACCTTAACCACCACACCATGGGCTGGCCCAGCAGCAATGGAATTTAAAAGGCTATACCAATAAAGGAAGTGGTTGTGAAACTTTAAAAAGTGAAGAATCTTTAACCTGGGGGCGGGGGCGATGTTTCCTCCCTCACTCCCCATGCTGCCCTGCATGTAGAAAGCCTGGCTAATGTGTCTGACAGAAGCTTCCGAAGGCATATCTGGTATACTTTCCCCACTCCTGGTTGAGAATCATTGATTTAATCCATGGCTCACCAGCCAAAAGGCGCCTGCCCTGTGTAAGAACTACCGCTTCTCTAAGTCTCTGGGGATTTCCAGCCAAAATATGCTCCTTGCTTCTCTGTAATTTTGTGATTTATAAGAACATCCCCAGTTAAACCGTGTGCCTGCTCCTGGTGTTTTGCCAGGAAAAAGACATCAGTCAGCACCTTAGAACCCAGCAAGACACACTTTCTCTGACCTCATTCCAAAGGAAACATCTGCAACTGTTCCTTAAGTGATATGTAACCTTAGCCTCTGCAGAGGATTCATAAAGGCCTTTGCCTCTGTTCCTTGGGAATTTGCAGGAAACGGTTGTCTGTGTGCGCTCAGAACATCTATACTGCCATTCAGAGACTTAAGGGGGCTTGAAGAGGGGTTTCCATTGCACTAAAGGAAATTCATCAAAGAGAATTCCAGAGTACTGAAGCAGCTGAAAGATAGTTTTAAAAGAAAGGGCCCAAAACGATGTATGATAAATTGTTATAGATGTAAGTACTTTAATAAATATTCTACTTTAAAATTGCCCCAAAGAATGAACTCAGCAACCTTTACTGTGTCCTGTTGTAGATTTATATCATATTAATTCAGCCTATTCTGTTTAACAGAATTACCTGCTGCGATGGACACATTCTATAGCTGTGCTATCTAATATGGTACCCAGTAGCCTCAAGTGGCTACTGAGAACTTTACATTTGGCTAGTGCAATGGAGGAACATCATTTTGTGTTTGTTTGTTTTTTGAGAGGTTTTCACTATAGGGCGCGTACGCTTGTCAGACAGACAGAGAGAGACATAGAGACAGAAAGCGAGAAATCACCCCCAGGGGGGATGGTCATGCCGCAATCCCTTCTCCTCCATTCTCCTCTCGGGATCTTGGGCACGCACGCACACGCGCCGAGCGTAAGTTTTAAGTCACCAGGTCCGGGACGCGAACCGTGGTCGACTACGTGGGAGTCCAGCGCCATAGCCATTATGCTAACTGCTGGTTCCCGGAACATCATTGTTTTTAATGGCTGGAGGGCATGTGTGCTTGCCAGAGAGAGAGAAGGGGGGAGAGAGAGAAAAAAAATCACCCTCTAATGGCGTATGGTTACACTGCAATCCCTTTTTCTGCATTTCTCCATCCTGTTGACATTTGGGGAATACTTGCACATGTATCTGACATTTTTTTTTTCAAGCCACTAGGGTCAGGATTTGAACCCAGTTAGCCATGAAGAATTCTGCTCCCTTAATCACTGGGCTACAGGGCCCAGGGATAGAATTTAACACTTAATTTAAATCTAACTATTCACGTGTGGTTACCGTAGCAGACAAAGCAGGACTACACAGTAATTATAGCTTGCCTCTTAGATAATCATGTGTGTCAGTGTTTCATTTACACCAGAGGGAAGCTTGGGTCGCTTTATCTTTCTTTAGAGTTTTTACTAATTTTGATTTTTTTCGTCAGTACAGAGTTCATTGGTTAGAATATCCCTCAAGTCTCTACTGTCACAAGTTTCTAAAGTAACTTCTACTTTTTAAACTAATTCCTATAGGTTGAGTCTTTCATAGCTTAAGTATGATTGCTTTGACACACAATATATATTTTAAGAACTGAATGCTACAAATCTGATCACAAGGAAGTATTCCTTCTAGGTCATGTTTTAAAACTAGATATTGTTATTCTAGCTGCCTTTAGTACTCCATATTTTAAGGGGTACTTCTAAAGGGGGGAATAGAGAAGAGTGGCCAGATAAATGAACCCCAAAAAATAACAAAGGAAAAAGAAGAGAAATACTACTAAGTCATGTTAAATTAAATAAGAAAGCCATTGATCTGAGGCTGTCTCAGTGCTATTAGTTCCTATGCAATGAACTGCAACCTAATTTGGTGTGTAAACAAATCGAAAACCTAATTTAGGACTGTAATAGTCAGGTGAGTGTCAGCCAATCACAAGCAGCCAAGCTTTAGCCAATCACAGGCTGCCATCTGATCAGACCACATCCAAATAACACGAACTGCAACCAATCAACACGTTACTATTCTTTGCTTCCCTTCTCTGTCTATAAATACTGCTCACTGAGCTCTCTAAACCTCTTCTAGTTCTCAGTGCTGCCTGACTCATAAATCACTATTTGCTTAAATAAACTCTGCTAGATTTAAATTGTCCAAGATTTTCCTTTTAATGGGCAAAACTAAAGATTGTCAGAGAGCCTTGGCCACACTTTAGTCAGGTTCCTGAAGCTTCTTATTGGCCCACCTGTAATATAACCCTATTTCTGATCAGGTGCCTCATCCTTACCCCCCCCCCCCAGGTGATATCTTTTTTACCCTTTTCTGTCTTTAGCAAAAATTCTGTCAGGTTGGTTTAGCCAGAATCACCCTTACTCCTGATGTTTCCTTTGAAAAATTGTTTATCCACTGATGCCCCCTCCCTGTCACCACCACCACTTTGCTCTTTGGCTATAAATTCCTACTTGATCATGCTGTTTTTGGAGTTGAGCCCAATCTCTCTCCTCCAGTGTAAGACGTTGGTGCAATGGTCCCCATACCTATTACAATGTTCCTAAAAAGTCTTCTTTGCTCTGTTTTAAACAGGGCACTGAATATTTTTTCTTTAATAAGATATAATCCTTAAGTGAATATTGTAGTAAAATTTACAAAAGCAAACACTTTAGCCCCATAATGATTTAAAGGTTAGAGAGAAACAGAAAAGCAACTACTGACAGCTCCAAGCTTTCCCATGGTCACAGCTGGGTTCTTGGTGGTATCCTGTGGAACACAAATAATTTCTCAGAACACCAACATCAGATAAGGCTGTGCTCTGACTGAGGGATAAAAAGGAAGGCAAGATTCCTTTATAACCATGGTAGAATACTGACTTTCTGAATTAGCCAAACCACAAGTGATCCAACACCCCTTCTCCCAGCCAGTATGAATTGCTGGTCTTGTCTCCCCTCCTAGGCAAGATTTATTACGTTACTCAATCATAGACTCATCCTGCTTCCTGTCAGCATCCAATCCAGAGTGAATACTGCTTTCCTAAATCTTTTCCCTAGTGACCTTAGAATAGGGAATCCGCAACTGGAGGCTGACACATTCTCTAGTTTAAGTGAATGTTACAAATCTGATCACGAAGGAAATATTCCTTCTAGGTCGCTATTTAAAACTAACTATTGTTGTTCTGGATATCTATAGTACTCCATATTTTTAAGAGATATTTCTAAAGGGGGGGGAATAGAGAAGATATAGTGATCAGGAAAATGACCCTCCAAAACATAACAAAGAAAAAAGAAGAGAAAAAACACTAAGTCATGTTAAATTAAATAAGCAGAAAGCTTATATGGTGTCCTCTGTGGGCTACTCAAGTGGATTTGAAGAAGCCATTTGAATAAAAAGGATCAAAGAAGGCACACAGGTGAGAAGTCTAGGAGACACGGGACCGTGTCATAAATAGTATTTCGTGTCAACTGGGGCATGCTAGGAAAAAAAAAACAAACAAAAAAAACCTGCTGAATTAATTACTAGGTTAAATAAGTAATTAATATTTTCATCACACTATGTCAACATGCAGGTGAGCACTGTCTTGATTGGAAGCAAAAACACTAAGCTGTAGAGTAGTTGAACAAACTTCGCTGCTGTGCTAAAAAAACAAGAGCGAGATTTGTTTCTTTCACTTTAAGCCCGGAGCGTGGGGTAGCTCCTCCTCCAGGGAACTGCGGAGAGGCGGCTTCACGTCACCAATTGTTCTGCGCAGGCGCCAGTTTCCTAGCAAGCCTGCGCCGGGTCCCAGGCGCGCAGTTAACTGGTCTGCGGGTTTGGATTGGTCGAGCCTCCTTCGTCCCGCCTCTGAGACCGGAAGTCTTCCCCGGTCGTGGGAGCTTCCGATGGCTCCGCGTCTGCGCCTGCGCTTCTCAGTGAGTCATGCTCTGCGATCGCCACGGCCTTTGCCCCGCCGGCACAAAGACTAGTTCTTGTTTTCGGCGGAAGCCCTTCCCCGCTCGCAGACTGGTGCGCGCTAGGCCGAGTAGGCCCTGAGGTGCCCTTGCCCCAGCCGAGGTCGCCGGGGTGGACAGAACGTTCAGGGTCGCAGCTGTACGTGTGGGGTGTGGTGGGTGCAGGACCGGCTCTCTGGAACTGTGGGCAGCAGGCTTTGCCTGTTGCATGACTCCTCCCCCTCCCCTATCGACACCAGACCCAGGCCAGACGGGGCGCTTGGGCTGGTCTCCTCCCCTCGCTGTCCCTATCCTGGGACCTTCAGTGCGGGAAAGGGCCCCCCAGTGCTGAGTGGCAGTTCAGAAACTGCGACGCCCCTGCCAACGTTTGGCATCATTTCCCCCCATAGAAACCGGGCCCCACTGTGAAGCTGCAGTTATGTGTGGGTTAGGGCTTGAAAGTTTGAGTTTCTCTTTAGGTCTTAAAGAGATCTAAAGAATTAAATGGATCTAGGTTACTACACATTTGTTACCAGCTTCTGGAACTTTTCACTATGTATTTCGCAGAGTTTAGGCAGTTTACTGCAAGTTGGCGTGCAGCGCACCGTAGTATTAATATTTAACAAGCTTTTATATGCATCCAGTCAACAAATATTTACGGCCTACTCGTGCTGGCACTGTATAAACTCCGTTTTTGATATGTATTCAGAAGCCAGAGGTATAGGTGTGTATCTCAGCGTTATCCATACTCAGCATTTGCTGTGCAACTATGCTGAGCAGTATGGCAGTCCCTAGTTACAGAAGGCTGGAGCACCTGAAATGTGGCAAGTCAGAATTGAGATGAGCAAAGTTCCTTAGCATTTCTTTGATTTATTAAAGCTAAAACTGCTTTTCTTGAAATTAAAAAACATGTTAAAAATACCTATTTAATGATTGTAGTAAGTTATATTGTAGCATCAGCTAGGTGCTACCTTATAGTATATTCATTCTACTCAGTTTCACACCTAAAGTCAGACATGTACTCACAGATATGTATATACCAGCTGAACTTGGTATTGAAAGTAGTTAGATTATTTCAGAAATTTTGTGAATCAATGAAATGTGTGTGTGGGAAAGGAATGGAAAACAACTGTAGACACCTGAGATAGTGCGGGAGGAGGTTGGGAAATGGCAGAGGGTAAGAAAGAGGGGGAAAATATATATACATACATATATGTGTGTGTGTATTTATATATGTGAAACTAGAAATGGAAAATTATTGACGATAACACGTATGATTAAGCCACTATGTAGTATATTCTGGATGAGAAATCACGTTTTGTATGCTGCGACAATGCTCAGGGAATGAATGTTAATTGATTAATTAACTGAAAATAAACATAATTTAAAAAAAAAAGAATCGAGATGTGCTGGGGGCCAGAAGGTGGCCCAGCAGTAGAGCGCAATGCAAGGCAATTCCACACGGGGAGATTCCCCATTCTGTTTAGAAACCTTCCTGGGCAGGCTGGGCACACGTGTGACCCTGATCTGGGGCTTGCGTGAGCGGATTGCAGCATCAGGACCCTGTTGGGGGTTCTGTCTCTCTTGCTCTTGGAATAAATGAGTAAATAAACATTTGTCTAATCACATATGCTGTAACTGTAAAACAGTGAATTTTGGAGAATTCACATGCAAAAGGAAATGTTAAATATCTCAATTTATTTATATCAAATACGTGTTGAAATGACAGTATTTTGGATATACTGAATTAAATAAAATGTATTAATTTCACCTTTTAAAAAATTATAGTGGCTACTAGGAGAATGTAAATGCTTTCCGTGGCTTACATTACGTTTATATTGGACAGCACTGCTGTAGAAAATAGTTAACAAACTATGGCCTGTGGCCGAATCTGATTGCTTGTTTTTGTTTGTATTATTGGGACAATCATGTCCATTAATTTATTTATTTTCTTTCAAAAAAAAAGTTTATTTCTTCCATGAGAGCCAGGCACCCCCAACTAGGTCCCCATGCTGTGATCCATCTCAGTTAGCCCAAATCATGGGCACATGTGTGTGCCCCCAGTATGCTTAGGGAGGTCCTGGGATTCGAACCCAGATCCTTTCCCATGTGGGCACAGTTGCATTACCACTGCATTATCACCTAGCCCCCCACTTGGGTATTTTCTGTTTACTGTGCCTGCTACAGGAGCATCAGAATTGATAGCCTATACAAAGATTGTATGGCCTGCAAGGTCTGAAATATTTACCGTCTGGCCTTTTACAAAAAGGATTTACTCACACCCTGCTCTAGAATAATGCTTGGTATGTATGATAAATATTATTAAATCTCTTAATTGTAGACCCATGTATTTGTCAGTTAAGCTTATGCGTGACAGTCATAGTTCTAAGCACTTTATAAAAACTGTGTCATTTCATTCTCATTGTAATCCTAGGATGTTGGATTCCCCCATTTTGTCGATGAGGAAACTGAGACACAGGATGATCAAGAAACTTACCCAACTTGTTTGATTCCTCATTGTATCTACTTGATCCTCCTTATCCAAATGACTTGACTCTTCAAATATACTCGTTTAGCCCACAGAGGTACTTTTTTTTTTTTTTTTTTTTTTGAGATAGAGAGATTTTTGCTATAGGGTGAGCGTGCTTGCTAGAGAAACAGACAGCTAGAAAGCAAGAAATCACTCCCTAGAGGGATGGCCATGCTACAATCCCTTCTTTGCTGCTCCTTCTTTTTTTTTTTAGCTAGAACTTTTTGAATGATTTTTGGGCTAGAATAGAGATGGGCTTGATCTCCCATGGGGAGAAGCGGAGAGACACTGGACTTAGGTGTGATGAAGACAAGCAGGCTGGTCTGTAGTGAAAAAAAAAGTGATGCTCACAAGGACAGAGTAAAGAGAGCATTCTGGATGCTTTTCACTATTTAACAAAAATGTTTCGTTGCATAATACTGAGCACTGGCCAGGTGTTTGCTAGGTGTGTCTAGGTGAGTAAAACAGATGTGGATCTTCTCCTAGGGTTTTGTAAGGAAGGCAGACAATTAAAACATCTTTTAAATGTGATAAACATCACAAAAAAGTTGTGCAAATTATTTGATGTTTTTAACATATTTCCTCATCTGCAAAATGGAGACAAGCTGTATTTGTTTGTCAGGGTTGTTCTGAAGCTTGAGATGACGTGAGAGTGACGGCACGTGGAGTTGCTCGGCCAGTGTACGTTGCCTTCCACATTAAGTGGTAAGTGACGAATATTGACAATCATGTGCGCCGTGACATTTAAGACATTACCGTCACCAGTTGTAATGGGTAGAGAAGATTCTCAGGCAAGTTGTACACAGTGGGTGTTTTTAATATTTTCTGATTGAATGGGACTCCAAAAATCCAAAGCCAGAGACATTCTGAGCGTTCAGTCCAGGAGCAGGACCAGAGCTGTCTCGGGGGTTCATGGCAATCTAACTGGAAGGGCCTGCCTGAGTGGGGCAGGGCGTGTGTGCCTGTGTGTGATTTAAATCAAAATTGCCTAGAGAGGTGAACAGATGTGTAGGCCCTACCCCTAGAGAGTCTAATTCAGTTCATCTAGGCCCTGGCATTGTTTGTTTTTGTTGTTTATTGTTTCATTTCCCCAGATGATTCTAAAGTAGAGCCAGGGTTGAGAACCGCTGATGCTGAGAGACAGGCCAGGCTCAGGGAGCTGCTGCGGCACAAGCACAGAGCTGTGAAATGGGTGGTTGAAAGTAGTCAAGGGGAAGGCTTGGAGGAGCGCTTTTCGTTTTGTGTGTGTGTGTGTTTTTAAGAATTATTTAGGTTTATTTATTTATTTTAATTTGATGAGGCGGCGGGGAGGGAAGAGAGAAAGCAAGCTGCCAGGTCCAGGACTTGAACCGTAGTTGGTCATGTGGGAGTCCAGTGCCCTCAACCCACCACACCACCTGCTGGCCCCATGCACTATTCATCTCTTGGTAAGGAGCTTGAACACCATCCTGGGGATAAAGGGAATCTCTGAAGGGCTTTAAGCAGAAAAATGAGTGGCTATCTTCCTTAGGCCTTTAACAAAGTGTCATGAAGGCAGGGACAAAGCAATTGCAGCTGGCCAGATGACAGATAGCCCAGATGGGGTTTGGTACCGTCCTGTGTGTTTTCCCCCAGCAGCCAGTGGCTATCCATCTGGCGACACCATGTGTGTTCTCACTGGCCAGTTTTTTGTTAGGATGCCTTTCAGTGGGCCGTCTGCTCCTGTCATGAGCAAGGACTCTCTCTTTAGGCTCAGCATCTAGCACACACTTAGATACATAATAAATATTTGTTGAGTGAACTATGTGGAACTCTAAACCTGACACATAGCTTACTTTGTCTTTCTCTGGTATTTCTCAAAATTTTGTATCCCAGTGATTTTTTTTTTTCCACTACACAGAAGTTTGTTTCTTTTTTTTTTTTTAAGAATTATTTAGTTATTTAATTCCATTTGTTATTATCATTTCTTTAATTTGATCAGAGAGAGACAGAGAGAGAGAGAAAGGGAAAACGAGAAAGCAAGCCACCAGGTCCAGGACTCAAACCATGGTTGGCCATGTGGGAATCCATTGCCCCTAACCACCACACCACCTGCCAGCCCCCCAGTGACTTCCACATTTTACCTTCCTAGAGCAATAAAGGCTTCATATCCATGTGATTGTTTCACAGAGGGGCTAGATCTGAGTCAAATACTGCTGAAAGTCATGGGGCACTCCAGGCCTGTCTTATGTGCCACCTGTCTGGACATTGACTTCTGCAGTAGTCATGCCCTTAGAATCAGGCTGCACAAGTGTTTCTTCTGCATTAGGGAATGAGCCAAGTCGGGTGCCAGCCTGCTGAGTAGCATGGAATCTCATCATCATGTCATGACTGCTGGGCTCCCTCAAGCTCTGAAGCAGGTGGTTCTGAGAAAAGTGTTGAGCCGGTGAAGACGTGGATCTTCTCTTTTCTTTGTTTATTGAGCCTTTAATTCTTAAGAAAGTCTCTTCTATATTTGGTCTAAAAATGAGATTCCAGAAAGAAAAAAAAATGACCTTTAAATATTGATTCTCAATAATTAGGAAAATTGGGGACAACAGGTGGTGTAGTGGTTAAGGGTGCTGGACTCCCACATGACCGACCGCAGTTTGAGTCCCAGACTTGGTGGCTTTCTCTTTCTCTCACCCCTCTCTGGTCAAATTAAAATAAAAAAATAAAGTTAAATAAAATAATTCTTTAAAATAATAATTAGGAAAATTATCTTAAGATCCTGAGTTATTTAAGATTCTTATCTGATGGCTCATTCAGTCACTGTTAATCTGATTTAAAACAAACTAGAAATAATTGTCCAGATTTTATACATCCCATCCCTGTGGTGTTGAAAATGGTCATATCTAAGCTGTCTTACTAGGGAAACACCAGTGGCCAACGGTACTTAACTCTTCATGTGTTGTGACAGAGTTCGAGGAGATGTAACTGGGTCTGAGATCCAGTGACTTCTGAGGAAATGGTGAGTGCCAAGCTACTGGTGATGAGATTCCCTTTAAGACTTGATACTCTCATTCCAGAGGGAAGGGAGAAGGTGGCTGATTCACTTCCCATCCTGTTTTTCAGTAGGCATATGTCTTAAATATGTATAGTTTATCTTAAAATTATATTAGACCTTCTGATTATAGAAACTACATGGTTATCATAAAAAATACAGAAGAGTTAAAGAAGGGACCAGCAGTTGGCATAATGGCTATGTCGCTGGACTCCCATATAGTTGACTGTGGTTCGAGTTTCGGACCCAGTGGCTTAAACTCACGCTGGTCGCGTGTGCGTGCGTGCCCAAGATCCCGAGAGGAGAATGGAGGAAAAGGGATTGCGGCGTGACCATCCCCCATGGGGGGCGATTTCTCACTTTCTGTCTCTATGTCTCTCTCGGTCTGTTTGGCAAGCGAACTCGCCCTATAGCAAAAACAAAAAAAAAAAAGAGTAAAATAACAAATATTACCTACAATGTTACCATTCATAAATGCTAATCTTTAAAATTTTGTATCTCTTTTTAAGCTTTTCATATGTAATTTTTAAATGAAATTTGGATCAGACTCTGTATGTTTTTTAATGACATCTTTATCCAGCTGTAATGCATGTACCATACAGTTCATCTGTTTAAAGTATGCAATTCAGTGGTTTTTAGTTTATTCCCAGTTGTGCAACCCATCAACACACTCAACCTTAGATTTTCACCATCTCCCCAAGAAAAATCTAGTACCCATTAGTGCCACTCCCCTTTGTCCTTCCCCCTAGCCCTATTTAGGTAACCACTGGTGTATTTTCTGTCTCCTACAGATTTGCCTATTCTAGACATTTCACATAAATGTAATCATACAATATGTAGTCTTTTGTGTCTAGCTTCTTTCCGTTGGCTTAGAGTCCTTAAGATTCACTCATGTTGTAGCGTGTATCAGAACATCATTCCTTTTAATGGCTGAATAACATTCCGTGGTATAGATAATTTATTTATCCATTTACAAGTTGATGGACATTAAGGTTTTTCCACATTCTGGCTATTCTGAATAATAATGCTGTGAACATTCATATATAAATTTTTGTGTGGGTTTGCTTATGTTTCCATTTCTCTTGGGTAAATCTGCTGAATCATAGGGTAACTCTATTTAATCTTTTTGTGTACATAGTTTTATATCCTACTTTTTTTCATCTAGTATTATGTTGTTATTTTCCCATGTAATTAAATACTTTCTAAAAGCATGCTTTTAAATGGTTGTATCACTGTATCATCCTAGGGATGTGCCATATTTTTTTAAAACCATACTCCTGTTTGGGGGCCTTCGTATTTCTCCTAAGTTAGAAAAAAATTCTTACATACACAGTTTCCACAGCTCTGATTTCTGTAAAGCACATTTAGACTAAACAGACATTATGTTTTATGGCACTTATCAGATGATCTCTAAGAAGACTGCATTAATTCTCCCTATAATCACTTCAGTATTGTTAGTCTTTGTATGTTCAGAGATGATTATTTGATACCAAGTGCCATGAAATAGAGCCCGTGGATTTTTGAAAAAGCATGATCATGGTCCCTGTCATCAAGTTACTGTGTTCACAGTTAGACCAGACAGTATGTGGAGGGACAAACAGACTGGTTAGATAAAGTGAGCATCGCCTGCCCAGGGTGAGATTCACACAGACATCACCACGGAGCAATTTTTTACACTTCAAAGTTAAAACACACACACACACACACACACACAAAAGTTAATGTATAAGCTCTGTAGGGACTAATTAGTTCAAAGTCATTAATCATCTGGATTGTTGAGTCTGAACCTTTACCCTGTTGGTCAGAAGACTCAGACGTAGGCACAGTGTGGCCTGTTGACTTTGGGGGCCACCAGACGTAGGTCCAGCTGCTTCCCAACCTAGGCTAGCTCAGTTTCTTTAGGCTGCTTGAGGCATTAGCATCCCTTTTGTGTCCCGTTTCTCTTATATTCAGGACAGTATCACTTTAAAGATGATGAAGTCAGCAAGTAGCTCATTTAGCTGAATGTGGGGGAACTAGCCCAGCATTGCTCAGCATTACCATATCGATGCTGACATTGGCATGCTTCCATCCCCAGTGTGATCACCAGATTCCACCCAAGTGAACTGACTGATACTGAGCTAGAAAGATCATCAATTTGTGGAATCAGAGGTGAAAAAATTGTAGCACGTCCTCCAGCAAGCCCCTTGTAAGCAGATATTAGGCAGAATTCTTTGTAATGCTGCTTTTCTTTTAACTATTGAGAATAAAACTCTTGAAACTAAACCATCCCACGTTGCAAATTCCATTTTCTAAAAAGTCAACGCCCACTCATTGTACAGAACTCCTTCAGTAAACATTGCATAGGTAGCTGGCACAAAGTGCTATTTTACTATTTTGGAAGCTGCGACTAGCAAAAGCCAGCTTAAGAAAACTGAAACCTCTTTTTTCCTTGCAGCTGCAAAGATGTCTGACCAGAACCAGATAGCTGCCACAGCTTCTCTTATTGAGCAACTGATGTCTAAAAGGGATTTTGAGGATGTTGGCAACTACCTTACTGAGCTAGAAGTGATTTATGTGAGTAAGGAGCATCTCCAGGAGACAGATGTGGTCAGGGCTGTGTACAGGGTCCTCAAAAACTGCCCCTCGATGGCTTTGAAAAAGAAAGCCAAGTGTTTGCTGTCAAAGTGGAAAGCTCTTCACAGAGATACAAACTCCAAACCAAGGGACAGCCCTAAATTATTCTCTATGGGTGGTAATAAAGAAGAAAATTCGGGAATTTCTCATGACCCAAGTCAGGATGAGACACCAGGTGTTTGCAGTTCTAGTTTTCTGCTATCCCACGATGTGGCAAAACCCACTGAAATGATTGTGCTTGAAAATAGTGCTATTCAAATGGTACCTAAGGAAGAGCACTTGGGGGTTGGTGACCCTAAATCTGCTGGCAAGAGATCGAGTGAATTGTTGGATCCCACCATGCCTGTGAGAACTAAATGCACAGAACTGCTTTATACAGCTTTAAGTAATTCTTCCATAGATCAGCCAAAAGCTAGTTTGTGGCAAAACTTGGCAAGAGAAATTGAAGAACACGTTTATACCCTTCATTCAAAGAACCTCAAAAAATATAAAACTTGTATCAGAAGCAAAGTTGCTAATTTGAAGAACCCCAAAAATTCTCACTTACAACAAAACTTGCTGTCTGGGACCATGTCTCCGAGAGAATTTGCCAAAATGAACGTCATGGAGATGGCAAGCCAAGAGCTGAAGCAGTTGAGAGCTTCCTACACGGAGTCTTGTATCCAGGAACATTGCCTTCCCCAAACAATCGATGGCACGCCAACAAATAAAATAAAATGCAGGCGCTGTGAGAACTACAACTGCAAGGTCACCTTAATCACCAGGGGAACACTTTTCCTTCCGAGTTGGGTGCGGAATTCAAACCCAGATGAACAAATGATGAACTATGTCATTTGTAATGAATGTGGCGAGCAGTGGTACCATAGCAAGTGGGTGTGCTTGTAACCATAAATAAATGGTCTCTTCTTAACAGACAACCCGAGACATCCCTTTTATTTGTACAACCTTTTGTGCTTTGTTTTAAAATCTTATACATCTTACAACAGTCCTAAGAAGGGCCTGGGCAGTGGTGCAGTGGCAAAATGCAATGCCCTGTAAGACTGACCCACATGGGAAAGTTCTCAGCTCACGTCTGGAGATGTCTCTGAGTACACTAGGCACACATGTGTGCCATGTTCCAGACTAGCCGAGGCTGGGGGCAGATCATGGAACCAAGACCCTGCCGGGGGTGTCTCTCTCTCTCTTAACTCTCTCTCTCTCCCTCCTCCTCTCTGTCCCTGTCTTGCCGTCTCTCTTGCTCATGGAAAAAATAAACTTAAAAAGGGGGAGGGGGCTGCTCCATGACATGCTGGTTAAGGCAGCCGGATCCCACATGACCAACCCCCAGATTCGAGTCCCAGACCTGGTAGCTTGAGAAACATGCCAGGTGTATGTGTGTGCAAGCCTAAAGTCCCAAAAGGAGGGGGAGAGAGAGTGGAAGGGATTGCACAATGACCGTTCCCCTTGAGGGGTGCTTTCTCTCCCCGTCTCAATCTCGCTGGCAAGGGTATGTGCCCCACTGGGAAAAAAAAAAGAAAAAGAAGAAAGGACAGAAAAGAAAAGAAAGAAAGGCTGAAGCCTGTGCCACCATGTGTAAGAGTTACAGTCTGGGGGGAAAGTGAATGCTGATTGGCACTGTGCTGTAGCCACTGAGCGCCCTGCTATACTCAAGAGTGTGGCTGAGAGCGGCTCAGGGTAACCTAGGAAACTACTAGCAGTACAGACTCTCAGGCCTCACTGCCGAGTCCAAATGTGCATTTGGCAGGATCCCCAAGTGATGGTTGGGGTCGTTTGGAAAGCTTTAGCAATAGCCCTGTGGTGCTCAGCAGTGGCTACATATTAGAATCATCTGGGGAGCTTTAAAAATCCACCGATGCCAAAAGCTCATCCTAGAACGCTTCATCCCGAGTTTATAGAATGGGGCCAGGCACCAACATTTCTGTTTTCATTTAGGAGGTGATTTTAAGATGCCATCAGAGTTGAGAACTACTTGTAAATAGGCTGTCATTTGATCTTTTTACAGCTCTAAGAAAAGATTGTTATTCTGAAAACTTGGCAGCTGAGGAGACAGGTCCACAGAGGTGCCATCGCTTGCTCGAGCTTATAAATAAATAAATAGCCCAGCTCAAACTGATCCTAGATTTTTTTCCTCCAAATTCACTGTCTGAGAATGGCTCAATATTGACTTCTGAGGCGTGTATTTCTGGAGATAGGCAGGCTAAATGAATAGCGCCTTTAGGCTGTACCGTAGGGTGACTGAACCGTCTTTCTCTCTTCCCCCTTAATAGGTGTCTCTTGACTCACAAAAGTTGCCCTGTAACTTATTGTATAGTTAGAATTTTTTTTTCAAGAATCTACTTGCTTAGTTGAAGGACTTGTATATCATTTCTTTTTTCATTTGCACAAGTTCTTCAGTATATAAATTCTTTATGACATTTCGTTTCTGGCGTTAGGGGGCCTCCTGCTCTCAAGGTCATGTGTATTGGGTCTGAAGTAGCAGCTTAATGGGTATCAATCTGTCAGAAGAAGTTCGTTGCCTTTTGACTGTACCAACGTTGATCTGAATAAATGAACTGATGAGCAAATCACTTTTTTTTAGGTCTTTTCACAAAGTATTTAGCCAATTTATGTAGTTATTTAAACACAACAAGTCTTCTATGTGATTATTGCTGAGGTTTGTTTTAATTATAGAATGCTCATTGTTTTTATAGTTTTAAAAAGTACTGGGCCCAGCAGGTGGTATAGTGGTTAAGGCACTGGACTCCCACATAGTCGACTGCGATTCAAGTCCTGGACCCAGCGGCTCGAAACTCAGGCCAGGCATGTGTGTATGTGCATGCCCAAAATCTCAGGAGGAAAATGGAGAAGGGATTGCAGCATGGCTATCCACTTTGGGGGATGATTCCTAGCTCTCTGTCTCTCTGTCTCTCCAGCAAGTGCATGCACCCTATAGCAAAAATCTCTCAAGAAAAAAAAAAAGGAAAAATTGTCTCCTACTGAGTTATCTACAAACCTACACATTTCCACTTTTTTCATCAGTTCTTTTTTCCTTCCTCTGCTGATTTCCTTTGTTGGAGCTCTAAAAGCCTACTTCACCTGCCTCCTGACAGAATTTCCCCAAAGGGTACACAGAACTAAAATATATTTGTGTTTTCAAATCATTTTGAAGAAATTGGCCTGAGGCTCTGAAGTGTGAATTCTATTTTTATATCTGTTCTCCCTGTGCCTTCCCAGGGCTGTTTATTGTGACACAATACGTTAGTCCTTTAAAGAGTAACTTGCAAAGTCATCTGAAACTTAACGTTTCACAAAGTGTGGTTTCGTATGACTTGGGATGGTCTTTAAAACCATTCAGTGGTTATGAAAGAACACCGCATATGAAAACCAAGCTTGATTAGTTTAAGTCAGGGTTTGTATTTGGTTTGGGGGTTTTGTGTGCGTGTGGTGTGTGTGTGTGTGTGTGTGTGTGTAGTTAATACTGGAGTTTTCGAAACTAAATTTGCAGACAGTTAAATAAAAGCACTTGAAATGGAAATTCCCTTACTCCTCAAGATACAAGAATCTGTGTGGTCTTTCTCATTTCGTATCAATTTTAGTCAGTATTGCAACTAGAGACTGGAAAATAGTAGTCTGGGTTTTTCTTTTTTATTTTGGTCAACAAGACCACATTACATTTTCTAGGATTCTTTCACATCCTATATCTTACCCTCTAAAAAGAAAGGGATTTTCTTTAAAATTGATTGAGGAGTAAGACATTAATTTTAAATTGCTTTGACAAGAAAATACTTGTCCACTGCAAGCTGAGGGCCAGTGAGCAAAGGGAAGAAGGATGAGAGGTAAAGTCAAAGACGCCCTAGGGTTCATGAAGACCCTTGTCAGTCATGATAAGGACTTAGGGTCTTTTCATTTTTATTTTTTTAAGTTTATTTAATCACTTGTTTGTAAGAGACTTTTTTAAAAAAAATTATTATTTTATTTAACTTTATTCATTTAGTTTGACCA
>NW_006210084.1:835928-837150 GCF_000334495.1 Tupaia belangeri chinensis | reverse complement strand
GTGAGAGAAAGTGAGGTCTGGGACTCCAACCACTGTTGGCCTTGTGGGAGTCCAGTGCTCTTCACCACCATGTCACCTGCCGGTCTGGTGAGAGACTTTTAACAGGGTCTTACCTTGTCGGCATCCCCCTGCCCCAGCCTCCCAGCCAACCAGAACCATAGGCTTGGGCTGGGAACTGAACCTAGGCCTCCCGTGCAGCTCAGCCTCTGAGCAGCACTGGCTTAGCAGCATGCTTGCCACCATAGCTGAGCCAGCTTTGGGGTTTTTAAAAGCATGGTGAGGGAGGAATCATTAGGTGGCACAGACGTTAAGGCAGCTGGATTCCACATGGCTAACTGTGCAATTCGAATCCTGGACCAGGCGGCTTGAAAAACATGTCAGGCACATGTGTGTTTGTGCCCAAAATCTCAAGAGGAGAGTACAGAAGGGATTGTGGCGTGGTCATCCCTCCTGGAGGAAGGTAACTTCTCACCCCTCGTCCCCCAAGCACATGTGCCCTGTAGCAAACTTAAAAAGGCATGATGGGAAGTCACTGAAGGTAGGGAGTTTGTAGTGATGAGATTTGAATGCCCTTTAGGAAGGATCACTCTGACTGTTAATGTTAAGTTAGATGGGGAGGGAAGCATAAGGACAGCAGTTAGGTGGCCACTGCAACAATCCAATTGTCACATAAATAATTTCAAGTAGGAGTACATAAAGAATGATCTCCCTGACCAAGTTCTTGCAATTCCGTACCCATGGCCTATCAAAAAAAAAAAAATAGCCGAGTACAGAAATTCAGCACAAGACGAGTATAGCATATGCCCTGGTTGCTGTGGTTATAGGAGTCACTGCCTCGGGCATAACAATTGGTTGTTTTACCTGAATATAGGAGCGCTCTTAATGGGTTTTCCCACATTACTCTCTTTTGGTCAGTGCTTTTTTTAGATAAAAAGTTGGATACAATTGCAGCTCTGTCTCTTCCCTGAGCACTTCCCGTGATGAGAGGCGCCTTTCATTCCCCATTACATTCTTCAATGCCAGTCAGGAGGCCTGAGGCTGGCAGTGCTCCATTGCCTTTACCAGGGCTGGGCCTTCATCTTCTAGGTCACACTGCTTTGTTATTTATAACTTCCCAGTAAATGCAAAATGTTTCACTAAAATAGATATGTGGATATCTCTCAGATACTTACTGGAAGTACCTAGAGAATAAAAGACACCTTCATGCTTTTAGAAGAGCCCC
>NW_006210084.1:828264-835917 GCF_000334495.1 Tupaia belangeri chinensis | reverse complement strand
TGATGACAACCTCGCGTAATTCCATTTGCATTATTATTTAATATTGGGTTTCCAGAGATGTTCCCATGCGTTGTCGGAAGTGCTCTGCAGTAATGATTGCACATTGCTTTACCTTTTGCCAGGTGCTGGGGGCAAAGAGATGATGCAGACACTGTCCCGGGCCTCTAGATTCACAAATGCAGGGGAAGCACCAGGCAATGTAGCCAGCAATCCTTTTATTTGTGTGTGTGTGTGAATGAGTGTGTGTGTGTCATGTGTTAGACAGGGTCTCACTGTGCCACAATTCTCTGGCCTCAGCCTCCTCAGAAGCAGGGACCGCAGGTACACGTCATTATGCTGGGCTATAGAAATCAAACGGGGCCTTCCATGTGGCCTTGCCCTGCTGAGGACATGCTGTTCCACGCCTGGGCCCATTGCATGTCTTATTTATTTATTTTTGGAGAGGTTTTTGCTATAGGGCATGTGCGCTCACCAGAAAGACAGAGAGAGACAGAGAGACAGAAAGCAAGAAATCACCCCCCGGGGGGATGGTCACGCCGCAATCCCTTCTCCTCCATTCTCAGGATCTTGGGCACGCACACACACGTGCCTGGTGTGAGTTTAAGCCACTGGGTCTGGGACTTGAACCATGGTCGACTACATGGGAGTTCAGCGACATAGCCATTACGCCAACTGCTGGTCCCCCATCGCACATCTTGAGAGTTATGAGAGAGACACTGACTAGAGAGGCGGAAGCACATAGGACCCCAGAGCATGAGAGGATTGGGAAGGCTTTAGGGAGGCCGTGAGCCTGACAGGAAACCTCAGGAGGAAGATGGCCAGGCAGACAAGGGGGAAAGTGTGTTCCAGCACCGTGTTTGCTAGATTCCTGGCACTTTATATATAGCATCTCATTTCATCTTCACAGTGCTCCACCGCACAGCATTTCTGAGGTGAGGAAATTGACGCAGAGAGAAAGTAAGTTACTTGCCCATGGGCATAGACAGACAAAGATGGAACTATTCGGAAGAGAGAGCTGATGACAACCTCGCGTAATTCCATTTGCATTATTATTTAATATTGGGTTTCCAGAGATGTTCCCATGCGTTGTCGGAAGTGCTCTGCAGTAATGATTGCACATTGCTTTACCTTTTGCCAGGTGCTGGGGGCAAAGAGATGATGCAGACACTGTCCCGGGCCTCTAGATTCACAAATGCAGGGGAAGCACCAGGCAATGTAGCCAGCAATCCTTTTATTTGTGTGTGTGTGTGAATGAGTGTGTGTGTGTCATGTGTTAGACAGGGTCTCACTGTGCCACAATTCTCTGGCCTCAGCCTCCTCAGAAGCAGGGACCGCAGGTACACGTCATTATGCTGGGCTATAGAAATCAAACGGGGCCTTCCATGTGGCCTTGCCCTGCTGAGGACATGCTGTTCCACGCCTGGGCCCATTGCATGTCTTATTTATTTATTTTTGGAGAGGTTTTTGCTATAGGGCATGTGCGCTCACCAGAAAGACAGAGAGAGACAGAGAGACAGAAAGCAAGAAATCACCCCCCGGGGGGATGGTCACGCCGCAATCCCTTCTCCTCCATTCTCAGGATCTTGGGCACGCACACACACGTGCCTGGTGTGAGTTTAAGCCACTGGGTCTGGGACTTGAACCATGGTCGACTACATGGGAGTTCAGCGACATAGCCATTACGCCAACTGCTGGTCCCCCATCGCACATCTTGAGAGTTATGAGAGAGACACTGACTAGAGAGGCGGAAGCACATAGGACCCCAGAGCATGAGAGGATTGGGAAGGCTTTAGGGAGGCCGTGAGCCTGACAGGAAACCTCAGGAGGAAGATGGCCAGGCAGACAAGGGGGAAAGTGTGTTCCAGCACCGTGTTTGCTAGATTCCTGGCACTTTATATATAGCATCTCATTTCATCTTCACAGTGCTCCACCGCACAGCATTTCTGAGGTGAGGAAATTGACGCAGAGAGAAAGTAAGTTACTTGCCCATGGGCATAGACAGACAAAGATGGAACTATCTCATAATGAAGCAGGTGTTTTTTTGCTTTTTGTTTTTCCAGGTTGGAGGTGGGTGGGTAGTTTGTTTTGCATATCAACTTGCTTCCAGAAATAACATCAGGCTTCCCATTAATTAAAGGCAAAGGACAGCTTTTACAAATTGTGGTTTGTTCTTTCAAGGACAGGAGCATGTGGTTTATGGACTTTACCTTGGCTCAGTGCTGTGTACTCATCTAGATGGTGCAGAGACTGAGCCAGGACACCTGGCATGGGTCGTTGGGTCGCCTGACACAGGGTAATCTTCCCAGTCCTTCTTATGGCAACCATGTGGTTTATTTGTTTTTCTGAAAAATGAGTGATTTTTTAAATACTTAATTTTAAAATATAAGAACATGGAGCTCCCCTCCCATTTTTATGAGAGAGAGGAAGAGAGAGAAAGACAGAGACAGAAAGTGAGAAATCACCTTCCAGGGGGATGGCCATGCCACAATTCCTTCTCCTCTATTCTCTTCAGATCCTGGGCACACACGCACATGCACCTGGTGTGAGTTTTAAGTTGCCAGGTCCAGGACTAGAACCATGGTCAATTACATGGGAGTCTAGCAATGTAACCATTATGCCATCTGCTGGTCCCCAGATAAAGGTATTTTTTTAAGAGAATTGTTTTAAGAATTATTTTATTTTAACTGTATTTAATTATTTTAATTTGACCAGAGAGGGACAGAGCAAGTGAAAGTGAGAGAGAGAGAGAGAGAGAGAGACACGAAAGAGGGAAAGTGAGAAAGTGAGATAGCAAGCCGCCAGGTTCAGGACTTGAACCATAGTCAGCCATGTGGGAGTCCAGCACCCTTAACCACCACGCCACCTGCCAGCCCCCAGATACAGATATTTTTGACAGGGTCTTGCTGTGTCACAATCCCTTGCCTCGGCCTCCCAATTAGCTAGGATTACAGACATTTGAAACCATGCCCATCATGTTCAGATTGGCCCCAGACCCAAACCTGGGCCTCCCATGTGGCTTCCAGACTCCTAAATGGTAGCACTACCTATATGCCACTATGGCTGAGCCCTGTATATGTAGATTTAAAGGGGAATTTCCATTATTATATTTTTATGAATGTAAGACTATAAATATATAAGCACAGTTGTTTTTATTACTATTTCCTATAAAATATGGGGCCTTTCTATCTTCATGTTTCATTTGTTTGACCTAGGGAAATAACAACTAATGACAACAAAATATTTTACATGCTTTGTTAAGTTATAAAGTTTTTTACTGTTTAGCCCATTAGGGCTAAACAGTTAAAAAAAAAAAAAAAGATTAAAATGAATTTTTTGGATATATTATTGGTTTCTTTTAAAACTGTGAGAAACTGGCCCTGTAGCCTAGTGGTTAAAGCCAGATCCCACATGGCCAGACTACAGTTCAAATCCCAGCCCCAGCAGCTTGAAAAATAACACCAGACATGTGTGTGTGCATGCCCTAAATTCTTCCAGGATGGAGAAATGGAGAAGGGATTGTGGCATGATCATGCTGGGGGAGAAGGCATGGGATGGTGGTGGTGGTGGTGGTGCTTTCTCCCTCTCCCTCTCCCTCTCTCTGGTGAGTGCGTGCACTCTCTGGCAATTAAAAAAAGTAAAATGTAAATGTGATATAAACAGGAGTAGGTTCTAAGTGGCCATTAGTCATTTTCAAATGATGACACCTATTTTTACAAAATCTAAAACAACCATGAAAAAATTACAGATCTAATTAATCGGAAAGTTGAAACAGCACCCATTCAAAAACGACTTGGTATCTTGCAATATATCACCTCTGAAATGAATGTAAACTTAGACATAGCTGGTTCCCGGGCAGCTGCTTTCATAACCTCAGATGGCATCATAATTCAAAAGGTCGCCTTTGGAGACTGAAACAAAAAGTTGAGAAATTTCCAAGGGTGTCAGTGAGGCCCTGAGTCACCTGGCTGGATTCCACCTAACATGCCTCTCTGTGAAGGCCTGAAGACCCAGACCTGCAAAACCAGTTTCAGTCTTCTCTTCCCAGCCACAGCACAGCCAGGCCTGTGTCCAATCAGGGGCCCACGCAGCTCTTTCCTTAGGCAAGCGAATGAATGTGCACCTCAGCTGGGAGGAGCTGAAGGCGGTGTTCACCCATGTTTAACAGAAAAGGACTCAAAAGTCCAAGTGGACTGTGAGATGGCATTTGTGGGGCCACCAGGCTGCCCTGTCCTTTTTTTGGTATCTTTTTACACTGAGACCATTTCTATTTCTGCAGGGTTTTTTGTTTTGTTTTGTTTTGCTTTGTTTTTGTTTTTCCCAACAGATGGACTTTTGCCACCACCTCCCACATCTGCTTTGCGAAACCTCGAAGACTGCTGAACAGAAGGTTTCTGCGCAATTTGGTGGATTTCTGTAATCATTTAGAAATGAAGTGGTAGCTAAAGGTCCTGAAGGTTTCTTTCTGGGGTGATAAAAATGTTCTTAAATCAATTGTGCCCATGAATTATAACTCTCTGAATATGGCAAACTCTGTTGGACTGGACACTTTAAATGGGTGACTTGTATGGTATGCAAATTCTATCTCAATAAAGCTGTTACCAAAGCATCAGATAAATGGAGAGAGGGAATTGGAGACAGGGGCTCTATTGGATATTCACATCGAGGGTCATTCTGAACCTTTAGTGTCACAGTTTACTCAGACATGACATGGAAGAAACATTGGCAGGCTTCCTCAAAGGTGGCTTTCAGGAGGCACCCCAGCCAGATCAAGCACTAGTCTCCCAGTGCCCTTCCTGGCTGACAGTTATCTGGGCCCTGGCATTTGCGTTTCTTCTAAAATGCCCCTCCCCCTTTGACACAGCCCAGAGGGTTAAGCAGGGAATCCCACATCACTGCTCCTTGTGTATCTTCCCCATTTCTCAGGTCACAGACTTCAACGGGACCATCAAAGGAATTAAGCCTCTGGAAGATAGAAAATCCTCTAGAATCAACCCAAAGCAGTTGACTTTTGTATTGCCTGTTAGACCTGTACTCAGAAAAGAAACTGCTGTAGTAACTGCAGATTAACTCAGCCCCTGCACTCCCATCAGCATCAGTATCAGCATCCTCTGGGAGCAATACAGAAGCATGGGTCCTTCCTAGACCGATTGAGTCTGAATCCAGATTTTCATAGAGTCCTCAGTGACTCCTGTGCATTTGGTCACAATGCAGCTGACCCTGTGAATTCTGCCTTCCTACTTATACCTTTGGGTGAAAAGCCCAAGTTCCTAGCTAACACTGGTCTCTCCACTACTCTAGGTCACCCACGAACTCCACCCTCTGTATCGCTAAAATCAGGGACAGTTCTCAGCTTTGAAACTTAGCAGCAGCATTTGACACGCTCGCTTCCTTCTTGAGAAATGTTTTCATGAGGCTTGCAGTAGGGTTTCCCTCTCTGTCTCAGTATTACTTGCTGGTTTCTCTTCACTTTCATGAATTTTTAACTTTGGAATGTCCCTGAATTAAATCCCAGGAGCCCTTCTACATCTGTGGTATTCCTCTGGTGATTGCTAGTGGCCTGCTATACTATCTGTGTGCTGATGGCTCCCGTGTCTATCTGCAGGCTTGCATCTCCCCTCTAGATTCCAGACCACGCATCTAACAGCAGACTTGACAGCTTCATCTGGATGCCCAGTAAGCATCTCCAATTCAACATGTTTAAAACCAGGCTTCTGATCTCTCCAGCACTTCCTTCTCCACTTAGTGGTGACTCCATACTTGTATAACTTGACCTATTAGGTTGTCAGAAAAGTCATCACACATTTTTGCATAGAAAAAAAAGTTATGACTTTTCTGACAACCCAATACAAACCTTGGAGTTATCATTGACTCCTCTCATTCCATCACATCACACTTCTAATCTATCAGTACTTCCTATGGGCTCTATTTCAAATATATATCCAGAAGCCCAACTTAAAAATAGGCAAAAGGGCTGGCCCCATGGCACGGTGATGGTGCACTGCTCAGAAGAGGCCAGATCCTACTTGGTGACCACAGTTCAATCCCCATCCTGGTGTTACTGAGAGAGGCCAGGCATGTATGCAAGTGCAAAGGTCTGACAGGCTGGGAAACTGGAGGAAGAGGGCTGCAGTGTGGCCAGACCCTGTGGGGTGGATACTCATCTCTCTCTCTCTCTCTCTATCTCTCTTTCTTCCTCTCTCACTTCCACTCTGACATGCATGTGCATGCATATATGCTCTATTATGAACAAAGAAATATATTTTTAAATGGGTAATATGTTTGAATAGACACTTCACTAAAGATCAGAGAAGATACGAGAATGACTAACATGTACATAAAGAGATGCTCAACCTTGTTAGTCTTTAGGGAAATGCAAATCAAAACCACCATGAGATATTCACACCCACTGGGGTAGCTCTCATCAAAGAAACAGAAAATAACAAGTGTCAGTGAGGATGTGGAAATTAGAATCTTTATACTTTGCTGTTGGAAATGTAAAGTGGTGCAGCAACTTTAGAAAACAGTTTGGCCATTTCTTAAGACCTTAAACACAGAGATACCATCCAAACCAGCAATTTCGCACCTTGGTATGTACACCAGAGAAATGAAAATGGGCATCCACACAAAGACTTGTATATGAGCATTCATAGTAGCCTTGCTCGTCGTAGTCCAAGAGTGCAAACAACTTATGTCCATTAACTGGGGAGTGGATAAACTATGGTATATCCATTTAAAGAAATATCATTCAGTAATAAAAGGAATTAAATGCATGTTAGAACATGGATAAACTTTGGAAACATGTACTAAGTGAAAGAAGCCGGTTACAAAAGACCACACATTATATGACTCCATTAACATGAAACATGAAATGTCCAGAATAGGCAAATCCATAGAGACAGAAAGTAGATTCGTGGTTACCTGGGGCTGGTGGTAGAAAAAAGAAGTGACTACAGACAGGCACATGGGATCCTATTGGGGTAATAGAAGTCTTCTAAAATTGGATTATGGTGATGGCTGGACAACTCTGTAAATTTGTTTAAAAGTCATTGAATTGTGCACTTAAAATGAATGAATTTTCTTGTATGTAAATTATACTCCAATAATGCTGCTTTAAGAATATCCAGAGGGGGCACCAGCAGGTGGCTTGATGGTTAAGGGTGCTGGACTCCCACATGGCCAACTGCGGTTTGAGTCCCAGACCTGGCGACTTGCTTTCTCACTCACTCACTCACTCACTCACTCACTCACTCACTCACTCACTCTATCCATCCCTCTCTGGTCAAACTGAAATAAATAAATGAATGAATAAACAAAGTTAAATAAAATAATTTAAAAAAAAGAATATCCAGAGGGTGGTGATGTGGTGGTTGGAGCAGCTGGATTGCACGTGGCCAACTGCGTGATTCAGTTCCCAGACCCAGCAGCTTGAGACAGTGGACACGTGTGCATGTGTGTCCAAAACCTTGGTAGAAAGAGATAGAGAAGCAGAGATTGCAACGTGACCATCCCCCATGGGGGTGCATGCTCATTCCCTACCCGTCACTTTTTCACACAAGTGCATGTGCCCTCTGACAAAGTTTCTTTTTTTTTTTTAAATACAGAATCTTGGGACCAGCAGTTGGTGTAATGGCTATGTTGCTGGACTCCCATGTA
>NW_006210084.1:827632-828100 GCF_000334495.1 Tupaia belangeri chinensis | reverse complement strand
TCTCTCTCTCTCTCTGTCTTCCTGGTGAGCGCATGCACCCTATAGCAAAAACCTCTAAAAAAAAAAAAAAGAAAAGAAAGAAAGAAAGAAAAGAAAAGACGATCTAGAATCTGACCATGTATTATGTTCTCTGTCCTTTCATGGTTTTAAGCCAGCATTATCCCTCCCTGGATGGCTAATTGTCACCTGGCTGACTCATCATACACATACAACCTGCTCAGTGGTTACCTGACTTCCAGTCTTGTCGCCTAAGTATATTACCAGCACAACAGAGCATCCTGAGGGATATGCAGATTAGATGATGCCACCCAGCCTTCAGGAGAAACAGAAAGGTAAAGCTCTTCTAATGGTCTTTACAGCTTCACTAATCTTCATCCTCCTGTTCCACAGACAGCTCCCCTCCCTGCCCCCACCCCCCTTACCTTTCTGAGCTCTCACCTACTATTTTTTTTTTTTTGGAGGGGTTTT
>NW_006210084.1:817458-826020 GCF_000334495.1 Tupaia belangeri chinensis | reverse complement strand
CCCTTCTCCTCCATTCTCCTCTCGGGATCTTGGGCACGCACGCACACGCGCCCGGCGTGAGTTTTAAGCCACCGGGTCCGGGACGTGAACCGCAGTCGACTATGTGGGAGTCCAGCAACATAGCCATTACGCTAACTGCTGGTTCCCTCTCACGTACTAGTAATACTTTCTCCCTTTGCTACAGACTGCACTCAGTGGCCTGGTCTCCCTGCTGCTCTCTGACCCTCTGCTCTCTGTGGCATATTCCTGCCACAGGGCCTTTGCCGTGACTGTTGCTTCTGCCTGGAGTACACTTACCCTAATTCCACATGGCCAGCATGTTTTTGAAGCCACCAGGGCCAGGATTCTAACCATGGTCTGGCCATATGAGATCTGGCTTCTTTAGCCACTAGGCTATGGGACTGACCCCACACGAATTATTTTTTAAAATCTAAGAAGTAAACTATACTTTGCTAACCAAAGGAAGTATACTGACCTTTTATTGACGTGCATCTAACTGAATTTGTATAAATAACTTAAATTACATCTGTCACAGTTACCCTCCTTCAAACTTTTGTGTCAATAATTATTTTCGATTAACCACATGCAAAACTTGATATTTTGAAAGCAAAATACCCACTCTCATCTCCAAGACAAAGGTCACAGATATTCTTTCTTTTTCAAGAAACAAGAAGTAACGGTATTTTCTCCTCCTTGCTTAATTTATTTGGCAAAGAAGAGTTTGAGAACACCACATCATTCAGATCAGGCTCTGCCTTGTGACCTGCAGGCCCTCTCCCCTTGGGAGGATGATACTTCTCCAAGTGTGACTTGTCTTGGTCAATGACATATGAATGGAAAAAAATGGAATATTACTTATGGGTGGAAGCTTTAAGAGCCAGCAGGGGACTCGGCTGGGGAGGCTGGAAGCTGCATGGGAGGCTTGGGTTTAGCTCGGGCCAACCTGGACATCTGGGCAGGGCTGTGTGTGTCCCTAATACTAGCTAATTGGGAGGCTGGACAAAGAGGAGGCGACCCAGTGAGAGCCTGTCAAAAAATACCTATCTCTGTCTTTCTTTCTTTTGCTCTCTTCTTCCTTCTCTCTCAAAAAGGAATAATAACAACAAAAGAGCCAGCCAGGGTTTGATTTTGGCCTCTTTCCTCTCAACCAATGAGGGCTGCCATGAGACAGAGGCTGATCCATTAGCTCAGGTTCGTGAACTTGGGTTCAAAGAGAAAAGGACATGGTCTAGAACTATAGCTGATCCATAATGAACATTAAGGTGAGAAATAAACCTTTGTTTTTGTAACCTACTGAGATTTTGGAAGGGTCATTTTTTATTACAGTGTATTGGGTCACCAGAAAAGTCATGATGTATTTTTGCTTAGAAAACAGAAAAATACGTCATGACTTTTCCAATGACTCGATAGCTTAGCGTAATGTGACAGATGCATAAGTGTTAACAAGGATGTAATACCATTTACCTACACTTACATAGTACATTTGGACTAGATAATGTATAAGATACATTCCAACCTTGTACAATTCAGAATGTGTGGTTACATACAAAGACATTTAAAAAGATTACTTTTTGTGAGTGGATGTTAACTTTAACTGAATGCATTTTTTCCTCATCTGCTGAGTTCATTGTGTGACTTTTCCCCTTTAAACTGTTAACATTAAACTAGCCTTGCATTCCTAAAATATCTCAAATTAATGATGACATGAAATTCTACTGTTTTGTTTTCTCTTTATTATTAGTCACTTTTCCTGCCTCTTCATGTTTCTAATAATATTTTATTACATGCTGGATATTGTGTATAAATGACATAGAAACACCCCAGATAGTGTCTTCCACCAGTGAGGGTTCCTTCTTTCTGTTAGACTGATAGGCTGAGGGATCTATCACTTTAATCTAATCAGAGATTTAATTTCAGCTGAGCCTGGCTGCAGCTGTGGTCAGGGTCCCATGCCAGCTTAGGTTATTTATGCCTGAATGGATGGAGTTGGGGGGGGGGCACTGAGTGGATACAAAAGTGGTCATGTGAGGGTGATGGCAGTCTCAGCTAATAAATCAAAAAAGTAAAAACCACTGCTACTGGGCATTGGCTATCCAGACCCACGGTGATAGGGAGTCTGGGGGAGGAATACTTCGGCATTCACGTCCTGAGCTCTTTTCAATAATAGTGGCACAAAGGTGTGGAACATATCTATCTGGATCGAGGGGGGCTTATGTTTGAAGAAAATAATTGCCAAAATACCTGAATGTTTGTTGTGTACTAACCATTGTGGCCTAAGACAAAGATTACGTTTGGACGCAATGTAAAGTATTTTTAAGGATTGCTTAAACTTGATTCATTCAAAATTTTGCACTTATTGCTCAAAAAGAATGATGTTGCATGGAATTCAAAATTTACATTAAAAGTACCCAGCATTTACTGCCATAATAACTCAGCCACTTTGATTTTCCTTGTTGCTTCCCATGTGTTTGTACAACACACACACAAATAGACTTTTTATATCATTGTAGCCATGACATGTATGCAATTTTCCTTCTACTGCTTTTAAAGGTTAAGTTCAGTTTATGACTCAGGTTCATCAGCCAATCAGCAAAGGGATCACATTTCTCACCTTATTCCTGAATTTTTAAAAATTGCCAGTGGGAATGTGTGCTCAAAAGAGAAAGAGAGAGAGAGAAAGAAAGCATCCCCTAATGGGGCATGGCCATACTGAAATCCCTTTTCTTCCATTCTTCCATCCTGTCAGGATACTGGGCATGCATGCACACACACTCTGTGTGCTTCAAGCCACAGGGTGAACTCAGACTGTGGTCAGCCATATGGGATACAGCTCCCTTAATGACTGTGCTACAGGACCAGCCCTATACTCAAATTTTAAGGCCTGTTTCATTTTGCCAGTTTTTAAAGGCTTTTTTTTTATTCCCAGTTTCTTTCTAGTTTCCATGAGTGAGGGGGACAGAAATACAGTACCCCCAACGGGGCCTTCACTCTGTCGTCCACCCCCAGCCCCAGTCAGCCCAGATCATGGGCATGGGAATACGCCAGTGTGTTCAGGAAGGTTTCCAGACATGAACCTGGAACCTTCTCATGTGGGTTAGCCTCACAGAGTGTTGTGTTACCACTGTGTCACTGTCCAGCCCCATTTGTGCTTGCAAAAAATTTGGGGGGACCAGCAGATGGTATAATGGTCATGATGCTGGACTCCCACGTAGTTGACTAGAGTTCAAGTCCCAGACCCGGTGGCTTAAAACTCAACGCCAAGCACATGTAAGTGTGTGCCCAAAATCCTGAGAAGAGAATGGAGGAGAAGGGATTGCAGCATGGCCATCCCCCCTATGGGGTGATTTCTTGCTTTCTGTCTCTCTGTCTCTGTCTCTCTGGTGAGCACACACACGCTATAGCAAAAATCTCTTAAAAAAGAAATATTTTGCTAGAGCATGCATATGTAAAAAAAGTATGGGGTGATGGTCATGCTGCAGTCCCTTCTCCTCTAGTCTTCTCTTGGAATTTTGGGTACACAAACACAAGTGCCTGGTATGTTTTTTAAGTTGCTGGGTCCAGGATTCAAACTATATAGTCAGCCAAGTGGGATCCAGCCACCTTAACTACTATGCCACTGGATGGACCTCTGCCATTTTTAATTAACTGTGCTAAGTGATGTTTTAGGTGTGACAGAGAAAGAGGAGCACTTTACAATATACACATGTTACAAGTCACCAGGTCTGGGACTCGAACCACGGTCAGCCATGTGGGAATCCAGTGCCTTTAACCACCATGCCACCTGCTGGCCCCACACATATTATTATTTTTAAAAATAATTATTTAATTTTATTATTACTATTTTTAAATTTGATCAAAGAGACACAGAGAGAGAGAGAGAGAGAGGGAAAGTGAGAAAGCGAGCCACCAGGTCCAGGACTTGAAACATGGTTGGCCATGTGGGAGACCAGCGCCTTAACCACCATGCCACCTGCCAGCCCCCACACCTATTATTTTTAAGAGAACACCTCAGAGCTAGTTATGGCTAGAGTAAAGATTACAATTTTAGGTTTTTCATCAATTTAATAATAGTTTGCACATTTTCTTTTGTTAGATGTGGCAAATGCTGTTGTACTGCTGGGCGCTTGGTGAACTGCTGTTCTCTCAGTTGAGACTGCTCTTCCCCAGCCTTTCCCATTGCTGCTTGCTCATCCTCAGGGCCCAGCACGAGCCCCACCTCATCCAGACCTCCTCTGGTACTAACAGCCTGTATTCCCACCTACTGCACCTTGTTTATTTCCTTCAAGGCCTTATTTCCTCCGATTTGTAGTTACACATTTGTCTAGCTGCCTATTGAATATTTCCTCTACTCTTCTCTGAGTTCTTCAAGGGGACTGAGTATCTCTTTCATTCACCAAGATATGGCCATAGGATGTATTTTTTAAAAAGCTTGTGATGGGAGGAAAAAACGTGAAGGGTGGCAGTCCTCACAGAAGAGAGACAGCTTGGGGCACACCCCCTAGTTCCTCCGGTGGCTCGTTTCCTGCTGTATTCTCTGTGCACACTCACTACTGTATATATTTGTTGACTAAATCAAGTAGCTTCATTTAGTTACTTAAAATTACTGCAAATCTTAAAATTACTCGAGGGAAGAAAGTAAATGTGTGTCTATGATGCAGGCACTGGGAGGGTTTGGGCTGGCGTGGTTGTTACCCATAAATCTGGGAGAAGTGAGTTATGTTGGCTCTTGCCTCCCATGATCCCTCTCTGACAATGGTGGACTGACAAAAGAAGCTTGTCAGTTGCTTTTGACTCCCAGTTGCCATTCACTGTCAACCATTGGAGAGAATTCATGTGACCTGTAAAAGAATATATGTTCTGTCGGGCCACTTGGTGATGTGGTGGTTATGGTGGCTGGATCCCACTGACCGACAGTGTAGTTCGAGTCCTGGACCCAGAGGCTTGAAAAACACTCCAGGTGTGTGTGCTCAAAATCCTCAGAGGAGAGTGAAGGAGAAGGAATTGTGTCATGGCCACCCTCTTAGGGTGGTGTCATTCTCACTTTCTCTCTCTCTCTCTTCCCCTAGTAAGAACATGCACCCTATAATGGATGAGGGTCAGAATTGTCATTTGATCACATCTACCTGAGACTGGAAACTCTGAAATTTGCTCACTGTTATAATGTGTAGACTAGGATGATGCCCTATTTATTTTTGCTTCAGAACTTTTATTTTTATTTTTATTTATTTATTTATTTATTTTGGAGAAGTTTTTGCTATAGGGCGCGTGCACTTGCCAGAAAGACAGAGAGAGAGACAGAGAGATAGAAAGCAAGAAATCACCCCCCAGGGGGCATGGCCATGCCGCAATCCCTTCTCCTCCATTCTCCTCTCAGGATCTTGGGCACACATGCACACGCGCCTGGCGTGAATTTAAGCCACCAGGTCCGGGACGTGAACCGCAGTTGACTACATGGGAGTTCAGCGACATAGCCATTACGCTAACTGCTGGTCCCTGCTTCAGAACTTTTAAGCTAAGCAGTAAAAAATGAGATTTCTGGTATTTCCTCATATTTTGAAATTTTATCTGACTTAAGGATCAGTATCAAAAGTCCTATATTAGTGCAAAAAACATGCTGAACTTAGTTTTAGGCAAATAGGATAAGTGTGACATTGATTTGCAATATTGAAAATGTATATATTATGTAAATACATAAAAATAAATGGATTATTAAATATTTCATTATATGTTGAAAAGTTGTATATTATAAAAATGTGGTATATTTCTGAACCAAATTAGGATTATTTTCCCTGTATACTACTGGGTCATTGGAAAAGTCATGATGCATTTTTTCACAGAAAAATATGTCATGACACATTTTTTCATAGACGACCCAATAGTGGGTAATGTTCTTTTTCATTTACCATTATATGTTCTTATCTGTTTAATTTTTAAAAATAATTATTTTTGAAATTTATCATTATTATTATTATTATTATTATTTAATTTGCCACAGGGCATGTGTACTCGACAGAGAGAGGGAAAGTGGGAAAGCAAACTGCCAGGTCTAGGACTTGAACCACTGTCCACCATGTGAGAGTCCTGCTCCTTAACCACCATACCATCTGCTGGCCTTTTACTCTTACTTTACTTTAAGGCCAAGTATAATGAATTTTGAGTTACTTTTGCACATGTTTGCTGCTTTTTAAAAATTTCTTAGTGCATGGGAACCAGCAGTTAGCATAATGGCTATGTCGCTGGACTCCCACGTAGTTGACCGCGGTTCGCGTCCCGTACCCGGTGGCTTAAAACTCATGCCGGGCACATGTGCGTGCGTGCCCAAGATCCCGAGAGGAGAATGGAGGAGAAGGGATTGCGGCGTGGCCATTCCCCCTGGGGGGTGATTTCTCACTTTCTGTCTCTATGTCTCTCTCTGTCTGGCGAGCGCACGCACCCTATAGTGAAAAAACCTCTCAAAAAAATTTCTTAGTGCAGCTAAACAAGAACTTCTATGCAATAATGAGAACAAATCTCTTAAAATATAACATCTCTGATTATCTAAATATGTCATTTAATGGTCAAAGTGCCTACCATTGACTTCTGTGTTTTTCCTTGTATGTATAAAGTATAATAACTTTAATTACACCAGTATTTATTGTACCTAAGTCTGTATCTAAGGCCCACTTTCTTGAAGCTCCTCAAGAGGTGCCAGAGGTGATTTATTTCAGATTTTAGCTTGAAATGGGGTATTAAAACCCAATGCTTACAGTAATAAGTAGGTGATACTTGAAAGGAATCCCTAGCATGTAGCAGCCTTGACATCTTTCTTTTCCATGAGTGATGACTGGTGTTTACCGAAGACAAAGATGAAAATCCTAATTAAATGACGGAAGTCAGAGATCAGTTGTTGAATATTTTTGACAGTAAACAAGTGTATGTAGCAAGCTAGAGACCATCTATTCAACTGGTGTCAGCTAGCTGACCACACACACTGAACAACAAAAAGCCTTCAGAGAAAAATCTTTTGACCCATCCTACCCTTGTACTGACAAATAAATTATGTAAAAAAAGTGAAAGGTGGAAGAGAATGGAATATACTAGCATTCTTAGCTGTCAGTTGGCTAGTATCTAATAATTCAGAAAAACTAACTTTTCCTTATTGTTTCTCTGGCTCTGAATATAAACTACACTCAGATATATTTGAGTCCTTCCTTTTCATTTTGTGACAGTCTAAGAACCCCACTCATAAGACCTTACAACTTTTTTATTTTTTGAGCTCAAGGCTTCCTTTAAGTCAAGACACAGTAATTACATGGGGCTCTTGTTAATAGCTGGTTCGTATTAACTACACAGATAGGTTCCTATGACATCACTCCTTGACTGTGATCACAACCTAGGATTATCACATGGCATTTCTTAATGACTCGGTAGATTGTTTGTTACAGTTTGGCTCCATGTACATGAAACTACATTTTTTTTCTTATTAGAAAATTAATGTTCGTATACATTTTGTTGTGTAATTTCAATTATTATGTGTTTTAAAGCAAAATAATAAATCTCTTTGAGAGAGAGATTTTTGCTATTGGGCACATGGGCTTGCCAGAGAGAGACAGAAAGCAAGAAATCATACACACACCCCCTGCAGGAGATGGCCACGCAGCAATCCCTTCTCCAATCAAGATTTTGGGCATGCACACACGAACGCCTGGCGTGAGTTTTAAGCCACTGGAACCACAGTCGAGTACATGAGAGGCCAGCAACATAACCATTATGCCGGTTCCACTATTTTTATTTTCAATCTGTTTGCTTTGTCCATTTGCACGTTTCTTTTTATCACTGCAGTCACATCCTGTGAGTGTGTTCATGAGCTCTGTTTATGTCCACTTTAACTTTTTTTTTGAGACAGAAGGCAAGAAATCACACCCCCACAGGGAATGGCCACGTGGGACTCCCTTTTCCTCCCCTCTCCTCCCAAGATGTTGGGCACACACGCACACGCGCCCTGCGAGAGTGTTGAGCCTCTAGTCTGGGACTCAAACCGTTTTTGGCCATGTGGGAGTCCAAGGACACAACCATTATGCCATCTGCTGGTCCCTTACCTTAACTTTTAAAAATAAGTATTATTTTGTGCCCACTCTTCCAGAACACAGGCAGGAGGGTAGGCGTAGTCGACCAGAAAGAAAAGTGGTTTAGTAAAAGTACAGGCAGTCGGAGAACGCTGAAGGCCAGGTGGACTCCTTACCTTCAGGTGGCCTCCGCAGGCCTAGTCTCCCCCGGCTGCTCCCAGGCTCTCGCGGTCCGCCGCCATGTTGTTCCCTCCGCGCTGGACGGGAGCAGCTGGAGTTAAAGCCGGGCAGCGCCACCGCTGCTGCCTCCTGTCCGCTGGTCCTCGTTCCTTTTCTGTCCTCGTTGCACCGGGACAGGCTGGGGGGGGGGGGGGGCGGGGGGGGGCGGGGCCAGGGCCCGGCCCGCCAGGGGCGCACTCACCCCGCCAGCCCTCAGGAGCTTGAAGCGGAACTCGGAGGTGGGGTTGTTGAAGGTGAGCTTCTCGCAGCGCAGGTGGTTCACGGGCGGGGTCCCCCC
>NW_006210084.1:807143-817427 GCF_000334495.1 Tupaia belangeri chinensis | reverse complement strand
GCGCGAGTCTCAGGCCCGCCCCGGCGGAGGCAGTGGCTGGTCCCCCTACCTCGTATTGACTGGCGCAGTTGGAAAGACGGGTTCCCACACCCACACACCCGGGGAGAGAGACGCAGGCACTCACACGGAGGCACACGCAAACCCGGGTGGGGGGCGTATAGATCTTCGGGGGGGGGTTCAAAGACCCAAACCTACGGGCATGGGGGAAGGTAGAGACACAAACACGGAAAAATGCACCCAGCCTTCCCCTAGCCACTCGGAGACTCACCCACGCACCGCAAACCAAGCCCTACACCCGCGTGATTAATGGGAAAGCAAAGTCGCTCACGCGCTTTGCTTTTGGCGACCTCTGACGTTTCACCTGGCTGAACTTCCCGGTCCCTGAACACTCAGCTGAGGAGTGTGGAAGGTAAAGCCCATCCTAGGGGCTGCCTGCGGGTTCAGCATTATTTGATTAAGACACTGGCCGAGGTTTCAGAATCGCGTTCCTTCCTTTCTTCCAACTTAGTAAAAAGGCAAGATGAGAATTTGAAGTATTTGAAGTGCTGACCAGGTGGTGGTGGGGGTATTTAAAAAAAAAAAAAAAAAAAAAAAACCGATGACACATCCCGTGACCGCAGTTCTTTTGAGGAATAACTTCTGTGCTCATTTCCAAATTGGCACGTGACCACGGTCATTTCATAGGATTTCAGCGTTGTGATAAAAGCAATGTACAGAATTTGATTTTTTTACTTTTTTACGTGTTTGTCTTTCTGTCTCTAGCACCATTGTAATGGAAGATCCTAGCCTTGCCTGTAGTCTCCAAAGCTGTCCAGTGGAGTCAAACTAGAGCTAAAGGAAACCTGGAACTATTCAGTTAGGAACTTTTAAAAAACCCTGGTTTTAGTTTGTGTTGTATTAGGAGAAGCCTGTGATGAAGTTATCACCATTAATTGTCTAAAACTCTCTGTTTCTTAGATTCCCAAGTGTAAGAAGACGGTGTGGCAGTCTGGGGCTTTCAGTATTTTTGTGTGTGTTGTATTAATTGCTTCTTTTTAAAAATAAATTTATTTTTATTATTATTCAATTTGACAAGAGAGAGGAGAGTAAGAGAGCAAGCCACCAGGTCCAGGACTCAAACCAGGGTCGGCCATGTGGGAGTCCAGCGCTTTAACAAGCATGCCACCTACCGGCCCCTTGATTGATTCTTATAGTGAAAAGTTTCTGATTTGGTGCCTTATTTATTTTGGAGACTTTTGTGATTTGGAGATATTTTTGTTTTATTATTTGGGAGGTTTGAGTAGTTGGGTATAAATTAAGAAAAACTTCATTGGCCTTGACTCTAAGCCTGGTATTTGGAGACAAGGGAAATACCTTATCGCTAGTCGTTCTTTTCCAACCTCTCTCTTTTTGTTTCTCTCTCAACCTCTTTGCCATCTAGACCAGCAGTACTGTGGAAGGAAATAAGTTCCTTTGACTCTAGAGATTACTTTCAGGTTTTTTTGGAGAGGTTTTCACTATAGAGCGCGTGCATTCGCCAGACAGACAGAGAGAGGCATAGAGACAGAAAGTGAGAAATCACCCCCCAAGGGGGGATGGTCACGCTGCAATCCCTTCTCCTCTTGGGATCTTGGGTACGCACGCACACGCGCCCAGCATGAGTTTTAAACCACCAGGTCCGGGACGCGAACTGCGGTCGACTACGTGGGAGTCCAGTGACATAGCCATTACGCTAACTGCTGGTTCCCTCTAGAGATTACTTTTTAAACTCCTCAGTTCTTACTTATTGGGCACTCACTCCAGCATTGAATGTTCTGTATCTGTAAATTCTGTGTACATATTTCATTGAATTCTCTTAGTCTTTCTTTGGTAAGGGTTCCCTTTTTTCATGTGGAATTTACTGGGGCTTAGGAAAGTTAGATCTCTTTCTCAAGGTCACACAGGGAGTGAGAAGGCAGAGCTGGATTTAAGCAGAACTGTGTGAATAGTAAGTAGTTCTCAACTGGGACAGTTTTATTTTCCCAAGAGACATTGGACAATGTCTGGAGGCATTTTTGGTTCCCGTCTAGGGTTGGGAGGTACTGCTGGCCTCTAGTGGGTGGAGGCCAGGATGCTGCTAAATGTCCTATAAGCTAAAAAAGCCCCATCGGACAGATTGTTGCACCCTAAAGTGTTGGGGTTAGAGCAATCTGAACGCCAAAGCTCACAGTTCAGCCGTTTTCTTTCCTTTTTTTTTTTTTAAAGAATTATTTTTTATTCAACTTTATTATTTTATTTATTTATTTCTATTTGACCAGAGAGGGACAGAGAGAGAGAGAGAGAGAAAGTGAGAAAGCAAGCTGCCAGGTTTGGGACTCAAACCATGGTCGGCCATGTGGGAGTCCAGCACCCTTAACCACCACGCCATCTGCTGGTCCCACATTTCAGTCGTTTTCTGTAGTTCTTCAAATTCAGTGTCCTTTTCCTATTAGGCTATCTCATCATTCTAAGGAGAGGAGGATTCTTTTGACTAAGAGGTTTATTTATAAGGAGTGAGCACATAATTTTTGGTAACAAAATCCATTTTTTGTTTAAAGGCATAAGTGACAAAAAGACCTCGAGAACTGTTCAGAGCCATTGATGTGGGCCTAGTTTAGTTTTTGTATTATTTGGATTGTGGGTGTTTTCTGTTGGGCACTGGTACAAAGGTTCTGGGGAGGAAGACAGTAGGGAGTCCTGACCTTTCTGAAGCTTACAGTCTAACCACAATCATAAAATGAGGTTCTTGCCATTCGCTCTAGAACAGCATTTATTGCCTGGGCTACTCAAGGACAAATGCCAGGTGTTCATTAACCAAAGAAAACAACTCTGCACCTGGCACAGAAGTCCCTGTGTCATGGCGTTTACTGTGGGCAGACTTGGATGAAATGGGAAGAAGATGATGTATTCTTTAACGCTTTGTACTGTTGACCACACGTGAATATTTACAAAAATCAAACTGAGAAGCCGTTGTTGTGGAGCATACAATTCTTTGTAAAATTTAGCCTCAGTAGATAATGATTGTGCATGCGTTTTATTGTTGAGGTCAAGAAATAATTGATGAAAATTTTTAAAAAGAACTTCTGCACAATTTTCTTTCTGGTGTTTTCCAGTCTGTTTTTTCTATGCCTATTTAAGGCCAGGCTTTTCAGAATATGTCCTGTTGCATTCCAGTGGCAAAAATGACTGAGAAGAGTCAAAGAGTTGGTTCTTCTTTAGGGCATCACTGTGGGGGTGTTCTTCACACAGCATGGTATCTTTTTGTGGGTAACTTTGGTTTTTGGCTTATGTCCATGCACAGCACGTTCTTTGCTAGTGGATAGATTTCTGTGCCTCTTATCAGGAGTTGTGTGCTATGGGGTGGGGGATGCAGAATTGCACACCTGAAAATGGTGGGCTCAAACAAGTGATAGATGTGTGTCATCTTTTGACAGGGTCAAGAGGAATTGGTGCCAGAAGAGTCTTGCTTGATCATTAGTTGGCTTGCTACTTTGGCCGTTTTTTTTTTTTTTTTTTTTTTTGGTAACATGAGATAATCATATTTAATAATCTCTAGGAGAGTATCTGACACCAAGTAGAGGCGCCACATTATTAGCTTCCAAGTAGTTCTTGTCCTAGACAGTTTGTTGGTTAAGCATTAGGTAGAAATAAGCCAATTGGAAGAGTGTGTTTGTGTGTTTGGGCAATGCATTTTACTTGTTAATCAAAACTAAGCATAAGAAAATAGTGCTTGTGGGAGATGGCAGGTGGCATGGTGGTTAAGGGCCCTGGACTCCCACATGGCCAACCACAGTTCGAATCTCAGACTTGCTTTCCCTCTCTCCCTCATTCGTGCTCTGTCCCTCTCTGATCAAGTTAAAAAATAAAGTTAAATTATTTAATAAAAGGAAGAAAGAAAATAGTGCTTGTGACTAAGTAGGTCATCAACAAAAATTTTTAGCATGGGTATTTTTTTTTTTCTTGGAGGCAGAAGTTGAACTCACAAAATGCCTCAGGGAATTTGGTGGAAAGTTGTGATGCAAAAAGAAGGTCCAGACTCCTAAGGGAGGAAACCTGGGGCCACCCAGGTGTGTAGGTAGAGAGGAGGCAGGCTAGCATTGCCAGGGAGCCCGAGGGTGTCCAGGCTAGTTAGATAACTTGGAGCAGAAGTCTGTTTCCCAGCATGACTCTTGATACTGTACAGGTTGCGAGGTCGTGCTCTGGGAATTTCCACATTTTAGATGTCTCCATTACTTTTTGTTAATTTTTGACTATGGTGAGTTTAGGCTTCAGAATATGCTTGCTTATCATGGACATAGAGCAGATGATGAGATATGTAAATTACGAGGACAGGTAGATCTGCACAGGAATGAGACAGGATGAGTTTTTTGGAAAAGATATAGAATGGAGCAGGCAGCCCAGGCTTCATTTCTGACATCACAGAACCTGGAACTCAGCTCAGGGCAAGCGCAGAGGGTCTGTGCACACAGACTCCACTTTTGTCTTGGGCCTGATGCATTACAAATGTATGCTATTGTTTGGTAGGGGCTGGAGAAACGGTATAGAACAGCACGATACATTCATTCCATTGCCATTTTTTAAATCCAAGTGTGAAAGATAGCAGGGCAGTATAAAGCAGCCGAACTATTGGAATTCCACGTTCTCGTGAATTAGATTAAGTTTTTGAGTACAGAAGCTAAGGTTACTTCCAGAAGGTAAGTTCCCACAGCAGTGGCTATGTTATCAGTGTTAGAGAAGCCTGAAAAAAGCCTTACAGACTTCTTTTTCTAGAACTTGCAGTGTAGGACTCGAAGAGACAAGAGTATTTAAATGTTTTTTGGGTTTTTTTGGGGGGGGGAGTTTTTTGGTTTTTTTTTTTTTTTTTTTTTTTTTACTCGCCAGACAGACAGAGACAGACAGAAAGCGAGAAATCACCCCCCAGGGGGCATGGCCACACCACAATCCCTTCTCCTCCATTCTCCTCTTGGGATCTTGGGCACGCACACACACGCGCCTGGCGTGAGTTTTAAGCCACCGAGTCCAGGATGAGAACCGCGGTCGACTACGTGGGAGTCCAGCGACATAGCCATGACGCTAACTGCTGGTCCCCAAGAGTATTTAAATGGTTTTAACAGGTCCAAAAAAGTTAGACATCACCGGGCTACTGTACATAGCTGCCTAGTCTTTGCAGTTTTGTGTTTGTGTATTTGATCAGATTAACACAGCATAAAAATACATAAAAGTACTGAAAGTCAGATCACAGGAACTGTTTAATGACCACATGTTGGTGAATGCAGAGTGTTCTCTGGAATGAATTCTAGTATTTTTAAATAAAATTTTTACAATAATTATTTTGAAGTAAACAGTGGCCACACACATAATCCACATTAATTTTTGCGCAGTACTTGATTTTTATCACAGCAGTCCTGGAAAATCCAGCTTCTCAGATATGATGTCATACAAAGGAATGTTGAAACTGTGAACTCCCTCAAGCAGAAGGCCCTGCACATGTGGAATATCTCTGTATTTCCTTCACAAATTTAGAATAGTCTGTCTTGCCCCTATGAGTTTGCCAGGATGCTTTGGAGCTCCTCAACACACAGTTTGGAACCCCAGGATTAGAAGTTGGTGTTTCAATTTACCTATGGCAAAGTTTAGCAGTAAGGAACTCCTCAGACATCGTAGTGGCATTGGGGGTTACCATCGTGCTATAGAGCTGGCATCCTCTTGACTTACTGACTTCCCTTAGCTTGCTTCTTGCTCTTACATGTCAGCAAGACAACAAGGAAGGCTTTAGAAACAGTGGAACTAATTAGGCTGTTAAATGAGACATACCTAAATTAAGATAGAGGGGAATAAATATAGAATAAATGAAAACAGAAGTAATTTGGAGATATTCCCCGTTTTTGTTTCCCTAGTTAATTTCTTTGAATTCCCGTTTTTCAGCTGTGAAATGAAGTGACAAGTGGTTTGACTCTAACTAGGACATTCAGGATGAATGCAGGAACTTGTGAGTTCGACCAAAAGAAAAAAAAAATCTGTTCCAAAATTTAAATCAGGAGTGATAAATTCAATTTAAAGTTTTTGGAAGTGAGAACTAGTCAGGTTACCAAATGCATTTCAAAATCTGAAGTTTTGAGAAGGACAATTTACAAATGCACCCTACTCTCTCTTTGGCAGCTTATGAGAGGAATGTGGTCTTTTTTCAGTGTTTGCCAGCTCCTCAGTTGCAGTCGATCAATAGTACTTATTTTAAAGTGGTTTTCTCATTAGACTTGCTAGTAAGAATCAATTTTTTGTTCCTACTCACACATTTTAATAGACCTCAAATAGAATGGAGGAAGACCTGATAGAGAAACAAAGTAACAGAAAGTACAAATAGAATAATAACAGAATAAGAAGAAAGGAGGAAGTACTATACTCTTCTCAATTTAGCATTTATTTGCACCTCATTGTCTGTAGAATATTGTACAAGATGTTGCAGAACAAAAAAGGGACTCCTGAATGGGTGGTATTAGGTGTTGTGTGTTCCTCCCAGAGAGCTGTCATTGTAATTAGGAAACAGACACATACACAACTGATTAAAGCATGAGCAAATGAGAACTATCATAGAGGTAGAAATAAGAGTGATGAAAAAAAGATAAAGAATTAGGTTTGCCAGCGGAACCAAAGAAGACTTCTTCAAGCAGTGATCTGAACTGGGCCTCTGCTGACTAGATTTTCATAGCTGTGCAGGTGTGGAGGGGCCTCCCAGGTCAAGGCCGCAGCCTGAGCCAAGGTGTGGACAGTAAATGCCGGTGATAGATTTAGGGCTGGTAATGTAGGAATATGATTGGTAGAGGCTTGTGAGGTTGAGCAGCTCTTTGCCATGCTCAAGAAATCTTTTCTAATAAAAATAATGAAGAAATAAATAGGTTTAGTTATCTGTATGAATGGAGGCTATTGAGTCCATGATCAATAAAAATGTCAAATCTGGGCAAGCCCATAGCCTGGCAATTAAGGGAACTGGATCCCACATGGCCAGTCATGTGGATGAGACCTGGACCCAGCGACTTGAAAACCACACCGGGTACATATACCTGCATGCCCCAAATCCCAAATGGAGGAAGAAGTGGAGGAGAAAAGATGGCGCTATGACCATCCCCCATTGGGGGGTGCTTTCTCCCTCTCCTCCTCTGTCTGTTTCTGGTGAGTGCACACATCCTCTGGCCAAAAAATAAAAAAATATCATGTCTATACAAACATCCATATAAGAGGGGTATGTGTTCTAGGTGCTTAGATCTTTATGCTTTATATCCTCCCCCCCACATGGTTCATTGACGTATACAGCTTTGGAGGTCAGCAAGGGATTGGAGGAGGCCAGAGAAGAAGGTTCTACTAATAAACTATTCATAAACAGTCGATAGTGCAAGATGAAAGTACACAATAGAAAAACTGGGAAAATAGTCTTGTAAGAAGAAAAGGGTTGACATAAAATGCTCTTCTCTTGTTTTTTGAGGAACCCACTGAGAACATGGTTCATTTTCTTTCCTGCCAGTGACCTACTTGTCCAGCTTCCCATTCAGATTAGGGTGTGACATATAAAGCACATGCTGGTGCCAGCACATGGTATCGTAATCCTAGAGTGGTATCTATTGTATGTGTAACTGATTTACTCAATAGGATGCTGCTGAAGGGATAGCACAAGGAGACCATTTGCAGCTGTAGTGGTATAGATTCAATTCTAGGGTCTTAGTTTCTAATTCTCAGGAGATATATACATATATGTCTTCCATTTACTGGACAATTTGCTCTTTTAAAATGCACCATTCAGTGGTTTTTAGTATATTCACAGAATTGTGCAACCATCACCCGTATCTAATTTCAGAATTTTTTATCATCCCAAGGAGAAACCCCATACCCATTCGCAGTCATTTCTTCTGACCCAGCCAACTGCAGATCTGCTATCTCTATGGATTTGCCTATTCTGAATATTTCATAGAAATGTCATCATACAATATGTGACCATTCCTGTTTGGCATCTTTCACTTAGCATTATGTTTTGAGGTTCACCTACTTTGAAGCATTGTATGTATTTGCCACAATTTATTCCTTCATCCATTGATAGACATTGGGTTGTTTCTACTTTGGAGCTGTGATGAATAATGAAATTTGAGTATTTGTGTTTTTAAGTTTTTATATGGACATATGTTTTCATGACTTATGGGTATACATGTAAGAGAGAAATTGCTAGGTCTTATGGTAACTCTGTTTTACTTTTTGAGGGAGTGCCAAACCATTTTCCAATATTGTACCATTTTATTAATACAATCCTAACAGTAGTGTCCAAGGGTTCTGGTTTCTCCACTTCTTGTCAATGCTTGTTATTGTCTGTCTTTAGAGTTCTTTATATATTTTGGATGTAAGTTCCCTATCAAATACATGATTTACAGATACTTTCTACTGTCCTGTGGCTTGTCTTTTCACTTTCTTGATAGTACCCTTTGAAGCAAAAAAGTTTTTAATAATAATGAAGTCCACTTTATCTGTTGTTTCTTTTGTTGTTTGTGATTTGGTGTCATAGTCTTATTTTTAATATGATTCAGGTTGTTGAAAAAGTTGAGTGTTATTATCCTTGAGGCCTGGTAGGTAGCATTATTTGGAGAAAATTTAAAAGAAAATTGTTCCATTTTAATTGCACCATTAGTAAAGCTAAGCTGTAAAAACGAAAATGAAGTTTTAAAAAACACATTTGGGGACCAGCAGGTGGTATACGTAGGTTATGGTGCTGGATTCCACATGGCTGGCTCCACAGTTTGAGTCGCATGAAAATTATGCTGGGTGCGTGTGCATCTTGAAAATCTCGGGAGGAGAATGGAGAGGGGATTGGACCCCCCAGGGAGGGGGTGATTTTTCACTCTACCCCCCTCCCACCAGCAAGTGTACATGCCTTATGGCCAAAAAGTCAAAAAAGCAAAAACAAAAAAACGTTTTTGGTATTTAAAAACAGGTGACTTTGTAACCAAATCAGAAATTTGATTTAACTTAGTATTGATTATTCTAGATTTTTTTGCAGACCTTAATATAAATCTGTAAGATTTTACCTAGTATGATTCCAACATTACATGTTTTGTTTTATCACATAACATGTATTTCTATAATCCTACATCTTCCATGTCTTCTCAGATTGTTTAGAGCATCCCCCAATTAAATAATTTCCACTTGCCCAGCAGAACATTTTTTTAAAATTTCATTTTTTTCCAGGAAGATGATTTTAAAAAAAATTGCTATAGGGTTCCTATGCCCACTAGAGACAGAAAGAGTGAGAAAGCACCCTCCCCCCGCTGCCCTGGGAGGATGGCCATGCTGCAATCCCTCTCTCCCATTCTCTTCCAGGAAGTTTGGGTATACACATACACACACCTGGCATATTTATCAAGCCGCAGGTCCGGGACTCGAACTATGCAGTTGGCCATGTGGGATGTAGCTGCCTTAACCTCCATGCCACTTGCTGGCCCCTCAAGAATGATTTTAGTATAACATGGGCAATGCATTTTTTGAGATAGAAAAATTGACAACTGGGGAGAGCGAGAGATGGGCATTTTTATAATGGCTTAATAAATGTGTGTGTAATGTGAATACTTTTAGAGGTTGTCTCATTCTGATTCAACATAATCATCAAGCATGTCGATTACAGAAGTCCTTATGGTAAACAGAAGAGGCATGCACAGTGTGTTAGGAGCGCTGGGGGAAGGTGTTTGGTCAGAGATGCCTGGTCAGTGTTCAGAAGATGCAGTCTAACTGTTCTAAAAGGTGGGTAGGAGCCAGCCAGGTAATAGGAGAGACGCAAAGGGAACAGGGTGAAACGTAAAGTCACGTAGTGATGAATAGCTCACTGAGCATCAAGTGTGAGAAATGGCCACCTCTGTTTTCAATCCTAAACCCAGCTGATTCCAGTGGTAATGGAGGGGGAGTATAACAGCACCCATCTCAGTTCTTCCGGAGGCCTACCTGCTCCCCTGACCTGCAGCCTGTTCTCCCCTTGCAGCCGGTTACCTTTCTGGGCTCCCTGTCTGATGGTGTTGCCCACTGTGGAAGCTATTTCAGTAGCTCCCCATCATCCCTGGGCTACAGGCAGAAATCCTTTCTATGCCTTTTAAGGCCTTGCCTAATCAAGGGCCCCTCATTCCAGTCTTGTCTCCATAGCACAGTGCTCACTCCAGCTTCCAGGTGCCCGGGCCTTCCTCAGGTTCTCCCAGTTCATTCCAGGGCTAGGCTTCTGTGGCAGGGTCTTGGCATAGGTTGGTCTCACTTCCTGGTTCTGTTACC
>NW_006210084.1:802535-807113 GCF_000334495.1 Tupaia belangeri chinensis | reverse complement strand
TCAGACTCACTTCCTCTGGGTCAGAACACCCTTCAGTGGGGTCAGACATTGGTGAGGGCTGTGTTTGTAAGAACAGCATGTGGCTAAAATGATCATTGAGACTTGGTTTTGGAACAGACTACACTGGAAACCCATGTGGAGCCTCTCATCATCACAGTGTAGCACTGCCGGGTTTCCCTCTGGGTTGGAAGGTGTACACTTTTTCCTTAACAGCAGCTCAGCGGGTGAGATAGTTGGCTTGTGTTACAGGATCAAGTTGTATGCAAATTCAGTCCCCCATGGTTAGACTCACTGGCAGCTCCCTGAGATACTGGCATGCACGGGGCCTGGGTCTGATTGAGAGAGATCTACCTTTAAGTTGTTCTTTGGTTTTTGGCTGAGTATGTACTCATACTATGTACCTCTCTCATTTTGTAGGACTTGCCACAGTTTTGACTAAAATGAGTTTATGTGTGGATGTCACCCTCACTCAACCATGAGACTGCATGTGGTTTGCATCCTCAGGATTGGCACATAGTAGGCACTCACTGAATACTTGTTCAGCAACTGCTTTCTCACCTGTTCTGTGGAACACTAGGCTTCTGTGGAGATGCTGCAAAGTTCTGTAAATGCTTGACTCAACATTTCACTTAACACGTGTTTTAAACTACTTAAACTCTAATAAAAACACAGGCAGACTTAAATGTGTTTTGTACTACATGACAACAGATTGGCGACTACTAGTTCTGTCAAGGTAACTTGTTCGCAGATCTTAAAATAAAGCATGCAGTTGAAAGACTTTTACTGTTGGGAATTGCTTATTTTCATTGTACCTGCACCAATAACAGTCACATCCTTCAAAACAAAAGCAAGGTCTGTTGAGATTGGTGTAGACTAGTGGGTGAAGTGCCTGGGCATCAGTGTCAGTGAGCTGAGTTCATATCTTACTCCATCTTTCACTAGTTGTGTGACCTTGAACAAGCTGTGTAACCGCTGAGTCAGTGTCATTTGTAATATAAAGAGACTTGTGAGGAATAAACACTGTTGCAAAATAAATGGCATGTGGGCCTCCATTAGCGTTGGCTGTTGTTCTTTCATCCTGAACCCCAAATGCCAAGTGTCTGAAGAGCCCTTTTTTTTTTCATGGATTGAATGTATAGGCTGAGGACTGCCACATTTAAGCCTGCAAAAATGCCCTTTGCTTTAAAAGGGTTGTAGGGGGTGGTTGTTGAACCATTGGTTTAGACCAGGAGAGGCTAGTCCTTAAGTTTATAGTTCCGCACAGTCATCACAGGGAAAGCTTCGAATTGAACGTGATCCCTGGGATGGGATCCTTCGGCTTCCTAATGAGGGCCTGCATACTCCTCCTATTTGTTCTGCCCATAGCTTCAGCTGAAGTTTGATGTCAGAAATGGACTTAACCTGGATCTGGTGGCTTAAAACTCATGCTGGGCGCATATGCACGTGTGCCCAAGATCCTGCGAAGAGAATAGAGGAGAAGGGATTGCTTGCATGGCCATCTTCCCTGGGGGATGATTTCTCGCTTTCTGTCTGTCTCTCCCTCCCTCTCTCCCTCTCTCCCTCTCTCCCTCTCTCCTTCTCTCCCTCTCCCCCTCTCTCCCTCTCCCCCTCTCCCCCTCCACTGAGCACATGCATCCTGTAGAAGGAAAATCTCTCTTAAAAAAAAAAAAGAAAGAAAGAAAAGAAATGGCCATAAAAAGAACATGACTGTAAAACTGCCAGTAAAGACTTGCTTGTGTATTCATTCCACAGAACCTTCTTGCACTCCAGTAATGAGTCTGGCACTGTGATGAAATTCTTTTCCCCCATCGACTGAGTGAATCTTCTCAACAACCCTAGGAGGTAGGTACTGTTGGCACTGTTGTTTCCATGGGACATCAGGATGTTAAAGGATATGAAGGAGCTTGCCATGAGCCTGTGCTCTTGACCAGCCTTTTTTTTTTTTTTTTTTAACCAGAAACAAGCCCTCCTTTCTGACGGTGTGCTTTTTATTTGCTCACAAAGGAATTTTCATTTTTGCCTTGGCTGCCCTGAAGCTCCACACCACTGTGCTACCTTTAGTGCTAGCTCGAGGTTTCCTGGATCACACAGGTGCCCCTCTCTCACTTAGCCCTTCTGTTTCCTTGTTTGTGTTACCTTTATTTTATTCTCTGGGATATGTCTCAAATTTGGGGTAAGTTAGGAAGAATGAATAAAATATTATATATTTCATCATAATACAATTTATAGCTGTTTCTGAGTATGAAACTTAGAAAAAAAAGGATGGGCAGGTGAAAATTTGTTGAAATAAACAATGATTAAAGTATAACCATTGATTGTTGGACTTTTTAAGGCTAAGAATAGATAGCATATAGGTGTGGTTTTTCTTTTAAGTAAAGATCTAGCTGCTAATAGAAGTCAGATACTTCTTTTACATTTTAATTCTTGTTTTGACTCAGAATTATGAAAACAAATGTATATTCCTAAGGTGAGCTGTCTCATTTGTGTCTTTGCAGATGATACTTGAACTGAACAATTAAGGTAAGATTTATGACCTATGTAACACTTTTCTTACTCAGATTTCTTTATAGAATTTATTTGAATTATGAAAATAATATTTTAACTTTGAAGAGAATTAGCACCTTTGAACAGTCATTGCAAACTGGAGTATAAGAGACTTGACTTTACATTTTTAGGTAAATTTCGGAAATTCCTAGTAGGCTACCTTTATTCATTTAACTTACACTAGAGACGTTTCAAAGGATTTTACTGTTTTAAGAGAAGAAACAAGGAAACATTTTTAATGTACTTAAGTTTACTGTGATTATGTTAATGTACGGATTAAATGAAGCTGGCTTTTGTGAAATGTCAATGGGAAATAAGATGATTTCTTTAATATATGCCATCATGTATGTGTGTATTACAACTCTACAGTTAGAATCAGGGACATGTTCATGTGTCGATTAGTCATTTTAGCGTATTCCAAAATATTCTCAAATAGAAATATTTAGGGGGCCCCAAACTGTAGACATGAAATGTAAGAAAATCATATCCTGTTGGGGCCAGCAGGTGCCATGGCGGTTAAGGCGCCAGACTCACACATGGCCAACTGAGGTTCACATCCCAGACCTGGTGGCTTAATTTCTCACTTCCTCTCTCTCTCTCTCATAAGTACATGTGCCCTATAGCAAGCTTAATAATAATAATAATTAATTAATTAATTAATTGTTTTTAAAAAAGAGCAAGAAAAAATTATACCTTGTTTCCTGCATGTGGGTGTAGCATACCCCAAAATTGGTCAGAATAGTGACACAGACTAGGAAATCCCACATTATTATGAAAAAAGAAAAGAACTATCAAAGTGTCCTGGTAAAATGATAAATTAACAAATCTCAAGGAATTCCTGAAACTTAATTGGTAAATGTGTGTAAGCAATAATCTGGGTAAGACTTGTGAGGTTGCTTGATTTCATTTATAATTTGATTTAAAGATTCTTAAACTTTAGTGCTGCACTATAAAACTTTGTGCCTGGTAAGGCAGGTTAGTAGAAACTTATTCAAATACAGGAATAAATGCTATGGGCTTATGGACATCTGGGCTGGCCCTGTAGGGCTGCAGTTAAGCACTGTGCAGAGGGAGCCAAGTTCTACTTGGCCAGCTGCAGTTTGAGTCTGGATCCCGACAGCTTGAAGAACATGCTGGCCACACCCTGTCACAGGGTACTTTCTCTCTCTCTTTCTGTTGTTTGTGCTCTCTGGCATAAAGAAATAAAAATAATTATGCATATAATTATGCTGTGTTATGCCGTTATAACCCAGCATGGGATTAATGTGGAACTTTGTGTTTATTGATATGTATCTTAAAAATTGGGGCCAGCCTTTGGCATGATGGCTGGATCCCACATGGCCTACTGTACAGTTTGAGTTCCAGACCTGGCAGCTTGAAAAACACACCAGGCAAGGGGCCAGCAGGTGGCGTGGTTGTTAAGGACGCTGGACTCCCACATGGCCAACCATGATTTGAGTCCCAAATCTGCTTTCTCACTTTATCTCTCCCTCTCAAATGAAATAATAATAAAGTTAAATAAAAATAATTATTTAAAAATTAAAAAATAGACACACAAGGTGGGTGTGTATGCATGCCCCAGATCCTGAGAGGAGCATGGAGGAGAAGGGATTGTGGTGTGGCCATTCCCCCTGGGGGGTGCTTTTTCTTTTTTTTTTCCCTCTGGCTCTCCAGCAAGTATACATGCCCTATAACAAAACTTAAAAAAAAAAGAAAAGAAAAGAAATTGTGTGAGGCCAGGCACAATGGTGCATGCTTGTGACCCAGCTACTCAGGACACTTAAGCCGGAGATCACCAGCTTGAGAGGGTGGCCTGGGAAACACAGGGCCACCTGTTTAAAAAAGAGCCAGGCATGATGGTGTGCACCTGTAGTTCTAGCTGGGCGGCTGAAGCAGAAGGACTGTGGCATGAGACTCTGTCTTTAAAAAATAAATAAATAAATAAATTGTGGGGACCAGCAGTTAGCGTAATGGCTATGTCACTGGACTCCCATGTCGACCGCGGGTCGCATCCCAGACCCAGTGGCTTAAAAA
>NW_006210084.1:799244-802452 GCF_000334495.1 Tupaia belangeri chinensis | reverse complement strand
TCGCTTTCTGTCTCTCTGTCTGTCTGGCGAGCGCACGCACCCTATAGCGAAAACCTCTCCAAAAAAAAATTGTGTGTGGCTGGACTCCCACATGACCAACTGCAGTTTGAGTCCTGGACCTGGTGACTGGAAACGCACACTGGGTGCGAGTGCATCCATGCCCAAGATCCAGGGAAAAGAAAGGAGGATTAAGGTGTGGATATCCCCTCTGGGAGCTGATTTCTCACTTTCCCTCTCTTTGTTTCCCTCTCCACCAAGCACAGACACACTAAGGCAAAAACCTTTATTTAAAACAAACAATTCGGCGAAAGGAAGACCACTGAAGGGGTTACTGGGGAAGGGTTCCCAGTGGAGGCGATGCCCATTCTGAGCAGTACTAAAGGCACAGGAGTTAGTTTGGGGAATGAAGAGGAGCTATCACCAACAGCAGAGGGAAGGGCATATGCCAGGGTGAAGGCAAGAGAGAGAAGGGTGTGCTGAGCGAGTAGAATTTGATTTCAGTTCCATGTGATAGTACATTTCAGAAGGACTGAAGCCGAGAATGTGGATGGGGAGGCAGCTAGAGTGAGGCCGGCCAGATTAGCAGGGGCCATGTCTTAGCTTTGAAGTTGGCCTTCATGCTGGATCTCTGGAGAATAAGCCATTAAAGAATTGTTATTTTTAAAAATTTTTATGGTGCTCTTGCTAGCCATTTAGTCCACATTCTCATTTTGTCTTCATGTCTGCCTTATGACAGACAGGCAGTGATTCTACCCACTCTCTCCTGGCATCCCTACACCCCACATTTGCAGATGAGGGGACTGAGGCAGGACAAGTTTCAGTAGGAAGGCAGATCCAGAGCAAGAGTTCAAGTTGACAGGGTAGAATTCAAACCTCCTGCCTTCCCATTTAGGACGCACTCATTTCCAGTCTCCTTCAGCCCTCCCCTCTGTGCCCCTCTCCCCGCCACTCTCCCCATCCCTGTGTCAGTGCAGATGTTTTGGGAGCCAGGCCCTCAGCTCAGCAAGTGTATCCAGCTGCCAGCAGGAGTGAGACACTTGGAAGGCCTTGAACCAGCAGCATCTTGTTGATGCGGCTGATGGCAGGATAGGGGCTGAGTTCCACCTTGAACTTTTCAGCATCTGCCACGTGAGGCACTTGGCACAGGTCAGCTGTGGATACCTGGTTTCCCATGCAGTACTTCCCGCAGTGCTCTGCAGGATCTGCTCCTGAGAGCTGATCTGCTCCAGAGAGCTGGCTCTTTGTCCACTCATTTCAGGACAGACAAGTTCTTCAGGGGCTAGATGGCCCATGGCAGTGAGGTCAGAAATCCTGTGTACACTGGCCCTCTGCTCTGCAGGGTCCTGAGGCAGGAGCCGTGGAGTGAGCCACGTCTCCCCTGGGTACTCAGTGATGGCCAGTGACTGGCCAGTGATAATTCTATCAATCTTAAGTGCCTGGAATTGCTCAGAGAACTGCCCTCCCATTCTTTATGACATTGATAGGCGTTATCAGCCTGTACCTTTCAAGGCCAGAGCAGTTTGGACTCTCCATGAGCAGGATCTTCAGAATTGGGAATCCAGGATGGGCTTTGGCCTGCCCCCCTCCCCCCACCAGGACTTGGTGTTTTTAACTAGTGCTCTTCTCAGCACAGCACAGACCTTCCATGCTTGCATCTTGCATTTCAAAAGACCCCCCCACCCACCTCCAGCACCTGGGACTTTCAGACTGAGGCCCAGTGACACTCCGCCCAGTCAGACCGCTGATTGTCATCAGGCTAAAATGAGGGGCTGGACTAGCATGTTCTTCCCTGTGACTTTGTGCCATCAAAGAATTTTAAAGAGGGGGCATTAGATCCTATCCCTGTGTGGAAGTTGTTGGTTTGCTTTCTTGGTTTTGCTCTTTTTTTTTTTTTTCTTGAAGAAGTTGTTTATGCAAGATTCCAAAGCATTAAACAAAGCAACCAACTTAGCACATCCTTCCCTATGTCAGGAAATGAAGGGGTTTAGGTTGTTTCAGTTTCCTCTCTAACATTTAGTCTGGGCACTGAGCAGAGTGATACATTTGAAAGTCTCTTGAGGTGTGCACCTTAATTGCCTCACACTTTTATCGGGCAGTTTAAATTGTGTTAATTTTAGTAGTAATTACTGGAGTAGTAATTCGAAAGAACCAGTAAGAGGTAGGGACTAAGGTATGTCCATCATTTTAATAATTTTTTACCATTCACTTGATTTCTGATTATACTTCCTGCTACAGGTTTTGACCAGAATAGTAGAGTGTGTTCCTCATAATACAACATTTCCTGTGTTACAGAAAGTGTTTGGTTACTTTATACTGGATCACATTTGAATGGAACCAGGAGACAGCTAGATAATGTTTACTGCAGTGATTTTGCAAGTTAATGCAGTCATGTAACAATTACTGTTCATGTCCTTATTACATTCCCATTGAGGAATTACTATCTATTTTCATGTTAAAGTTAATGACCATTCTTGCTATCTAGTTGTGCTAGCTATTGGCTCTTTATATGTATCTATTTAAATTAAAGTTAATCATTGGTGAAGCTGGCTTTAGGGTTCATGGGAGTTCATGACATCCTCATTCTGAAATTTTGTGCAGTTTGAAAGTTTCTGTAATAAATTAAAACAGAAGCATTGGATAGGAACAGTGCTCCCACAAACAGAAGTAGCCATCTGTCCATAGGCATCTGAAATCTCATCCCCGCGGGCTGGCTCCGGTAGTAGGCAAGTTGTTTTATTTGTTTTGTTTTTGTTTTTGAGAGAGATTTTTGGTATAGAGGCATGTGCAATTTTGTGCAGTTTGAAAGTTTCTGTAATAAATTAAAACAGAAGCATTGGATAGGAACAGTGCTCCCACAAACAGAAGTAGCCATCTGTCCATAGGCATCTGAAATCTCATCCCCGCGGGCTGGCTCCGGTAGTAGGCAAGTTGTTTTATTTGTTTTGTTTTTGTTTTTGAGAGAGATTTTTTGTATAGAGGCATGTGTGCTCCCCGGAGAGACATAGAGACAGAAAGCAAGAAATGAGCCCTCAGGAGGGATGGCCACACTGCAGTCCTTTCTCCCCCATTCTCCTCTCAGGATCTGGGGCTCTCACAGACACACGCCCGATATGAGTTTTAAACTACCAAGTGAAGGACTTGAACTGTGGGTGGCTACTTGGGAGTCCAGTGACATAACCATTACGCCATCTGCTGGTCCCAGTGTAGG
>NW_006210084.1:785141-799110 GCF_000334495.1 Tupaia belangeri chinensis | reverse complement strand
CACCCCCCAGGGGGGATGGTCACGCCGCAATCCCTTCTCCTCCATTCTCCTCTCGGGATCTTGGGCACGCACACACACGCGCCCGGCGTGAGATTTAAGCCACCGGGTCCGAGACGCGAACCGCGGTCGACTACGTGGGAGTCCAGCGACATAGCCATTACGCTAACTGCTGGTTCCCGATATCACTTTTTTGTTTCAGGTTTATTTCATTCTACCTGAAAACACACAAGTAACACTATAGGCTCCTATCTGCTAAATGTTAGAGCTGCCCTAATGAGGCCTATGGGTAGAAAGTGTTAGGTTATGTTATATGAAAAATTCCATTGCTGTGGCTATTAATGTAAGGAAGCTCAAAATAGAATTCCTAATGAAGAGAGTAAAGTCCATTTACTCAGAGGTGGTTTACTTTATTTCATAACCAGATCAGTTTCTGTCTCTGGGATTTCCTGGTTCACAGCCCCTAGATCTGAAGAAAGGAAGGTGGGGGGTATTGGGAGTGAGGGGCAGTAGAGGAAATTCCTGGCATGAGGAAAGCATAGTGAACAGAGGGGGGCTTATCCTAGAGTGATAACAGTTCAGAGCAAGGTCTTTGGAGTCAGATCTGGACTTGAGCACCAGCTTCACAGTTAGCTGTGACCCGAGGAAGTGGCTGCCGCACTGTGAAGTGCTCACTAGTGACAGTTCTTGTTAGTGGGTATTTCCTTTGCAAAAAGGAATCGCTAGGCGCTACATGTTTGATTCTACTTAACACAGTTACTCATAGAATCATGTAGCAGATGTACAGGAATGTAATGGTACCTTTTTATTTTTCAGGGTTCTGACATCAAAGCTCTTGAGATTAATAATGGCCGGGAAATCCTCACTTTTTAAAGTAATTCTCCTTGGAGATGGTGGAGTAGGGAAGAGTTCTCTTATGAACAGATATGTAACTAATAAGTTTGATACCCAGCTCTTCCATACAATAGGTGTGGAATTTTTAAATAAAGATTTAGAGGTGGATGGACATCTTGTCACCATGCAGATTTGGGACACAGCCGGTCAAGAGCGATTCCGCAGCCTGAGGACACCGTTTTACAGAGGTTCTGACTGTTGCCTGCTTACTTTTAGTGTCGATGATTCGCAAAGCTTCCAGAACTTGAGTAACTGGAAGAAAGAATTCATATATTATGCAGATGTGAAGGAGCCCGAAAACTTCCCTTTTGTGATTTTGGGGAACAAGATTGACATAAGTGAACGGCAGGTGTCTACAGAAGAAGCTGAAGCCTGGTGCAGAGACAACGGCGACTACCCTTACTTTGAAACAAGTGCAAAAGATGCCACGAATGTGGCAGCAGCCTTTGAGGAAGCAGTTCGAAGAGTTCTTGCTACCGAGGATAGGTCTGATCACTTGATTCAGACAGACACGGTCAATCTTCATCGAAAGCCCAAGCCTAGCTCATCTTGCTGTTGATCATTAAAGGGATTGTTGGTGTCTTCTAACCAAACTCACACATATACACAAGATAAACACAAAGGTGGAGAAGAGAATTAGCATTTTCAGCAGTGTATCATGTACTAATAAACTAACTTTATGGCTGCTGCTTTAGTTGGTGGGAGAAGGGACACATTGACTCACAGAGGAATCTATTTACTCAGTAATGGTACCCTGCATTTATAAATTGTAATGGTTGTCTAATAACAGTCTTTAATTTAAATATGTAAGTTACCTAATAAGTGAGATGACCATGACTTTAATTATAATTAAAAGAAAAAACTTAACCATTCTAGAAGTTACACTTGGATTGTTTTTCCCTGGGGAAATGGAGAACTACTTTTTGTATGTGTATATTTTTATGTAATTACCATTCTATTCTTGGTTCTGGGGAAAAGTTTCCTAAAGCAATAATGTTAGATATTAAAGATTAAAATCTAATGCATTTGCAATGCATTGTTACTTCATTTGATTACTTCATTCTCTTAAAAATGACCTAACTGTTCATGTTTTCATTCTCTGTATCATTAGAATTGATCTCACTAGTAATCACTTGTGTGCCACACATGCAACCCCCTCCCTCCCCACCTGTCCTCAGAAGCTAACTTTATTACTTTTGGAGGAAATGCTAAGAAAGATTGTACTGGGCCAGCATGTGGCAAGGCACTGACTTCCCATGTGGGTGACCATAGTTTGAGTCCTGGACCCTGTGGCTTGAAAGTCAGGCTGGGCACAAAATCCCAGGAGAATACAAGAGAAGGGATTGCAGCATGGCCATCTCCCCCCCCCCAAAGGCGATTTCCTACTTTCCCTCTCACTGTCTCTCTCTCTCTCTCCAGAGAGTGCATGTGCCCTGTGGCAGGAAAAAAAAAAAAAAAAGAACAGAACAAACCGTTAAAATTGTACTTTGTAAGAGGTAAATGAAAACATCTTTATTTGGTCATATATTTAGAATCTTCTTTATCAATGAATGTCGTTCAGTGATTTGCTCTCAAGGAGATTTTGTTATCCTAAACAAACTTGCAGACTTGTTATAATGACGACTTGATAAGGTGGATTGAGGTCTTTTGTGGCTCAAGTTCACTTGCTATGCAATTGACGACTCTCTGATCCTACAGAGGCAACCCAAGTCCAGACTGCAGTTAGCATGGATGGCATCCTCAGCTGTGGACTGGTGCCTTTTTTAAGGAACATGCAGGGTGAGGTGAGCTGGTTGTCATGGAGGGAAATTTTTGTGAAATTTATTTCATGTTTTCTTTCATAAGCAAGAGAGAGAGATTGAGACACAGGCATCCCCAGCAGGACTTTTATTCCATGGTCTAAGCTTAAGTCAGCCCCAGATCATGGGTATATGCATGCCCAGAATGTTCATGGAGCTCTCCAGATGTGAATCTGGAACTTTCCCAAGTGCGATAAGTTCCATAGAGTCTGGTGTTATTGCTGTGCCATTGGCCTCCAGATTCTTTTTTTTTTTTTTTTTCAGTTCTTCAGAGAGAGGGAGGGAAGGGCCAACCCTCAAAAGGGTCTTAATGCTGTGATCTAGTCCCAGCTGAACTGGATCATGGAAACATACATGCACACCCACTGTGCACCAGGAAAACCTGGGATCCAAACCTGCAGCCTTCCCAGGTGGATCCAGCACTGCAGAAAACTGCACCTCTGTCTGGCTCCGAGAGTAGATTTTTCTAAGTTAACTCATTTCTTCTGAGAGGGAGACGGGCTCTTCCAACAGAGTCCTCATGCCACAATGTACCCAGCTTCAGTCCGCCCCAGGTCATGGGCACATGTGTGCCTGGTGTGTTCACAAACATGAAACCTCTTCCTGTGGGTCTGCCTCACAGAGCGCCCCTGTCCAGCCCCACCGGGGTATATTTTGAAAAAGCTAGATTTATATATATATATACACACACACACACACACACATTTTAAGAGATTTTTGCTATAGGGTGTGTGTACTCTCCAGAGAGACAAACAGAATATGAGAAGTCACCTCAGAGGGAATGTCTACACCACAATCCCTCCTCCTCCATTCTCTCGGGATTCTGGGCACGTATGCACATGCGCCTGGCATGAACTTTAAGGCACTGAGTACGGGACTCAAACCAGGGTCATCTACATGGAAGTCCAGCAACATAAATAGCATGCCATCTGCTTGTCCTAAGATGAATATATTTTTCTCCCTAGCCCTACTATTGGGAGCCACTGGAAAAATAACTTATCAGTTCAGTAAGCAGTAAGATAAGCTTTTGAAAGTCTGATTTCCTTCTTTTTTGTTTTTGTTAATTGCCAGAGGATGTGTGTGTGCCAGAGAGACAGAAAGTTCCCCTTAATGGGGTATGGTGATGTCGTAATCCTTTTTCTCTCTCTTTCCTGTTGGGATTTCGGTCATGCACATGCATGCCACTGGTGCGTTTTTCAAGCCAATGAGTTTGGGACTCAAACAACATGGCCATGCAGAATCTGGTCCCCTTAACTACCAGACCATGGGCCAGCCTCAGATGTCTGATTTCCTAACATAATGGACAATTTAGTCATACATGAACATTTTCTATTTGGGCCAATTTATATTCTCAGAGCTGTAGTTTTTATTATTTATAATCAGTCCCTACCTCTATTCCCCAAACCCGTAATCCTTTATGCAAAAACACCATTAACACATAGGTGTATATTCTTTATTTTTTTAGTGAACTTACTCTAAGGACTGTTAGGGTTTTTTGTTTGTTTATTTGTTTTTAATTTTTACCATAGGACTTAGGTGCTCTGCAGTGGAGGGAGGAGGAAGTGAAAAAAAAAAAAACCCTGCAGGGGGATGGCCATGCTGAATCTCTTCTCTATTCTCTGGAGATTTAGGGCACGCATGCACAGGTGCCTGGTGTGTTTTTCAAGCTGCTGGGTCTGGGACTTGAATTGCAGAGTCAACCATGCAGGATCCATCACCTTAACCACCACTCCACCTGCTGGCCCAGGACTTTATCTTATTAAATCAACTCACTAGGCTGGCCCATGGCCTGGCAGTTTAGGGAACTGATCTCACATGGCTGAGCAGTTTGAATCACGGCCTCAGCTACTTGAAAAGCATGCCAAGCATGTACATGTGTACTAAAAATCCCAACCAGATGGAGAAATGGAGGAGAGGCACTGTAGCATGGTCATGTCCCATTGAGGGGAGAGTGCTTTCTCTCCTGTATATGGCAAGCACATGCACCCTCTGGCGATTAAAAAAAAGAGTGTACTCACTTTTGTTACTTGCCTTTTTCTGTATCTGGACACATTTTCACTATACATAGTAATAAAATTCTTTTGTTAGCTGTGTGGCTGTCTAGTGGTTTATTTAAGCCAGTCTCTGTTGATAAAGCTCTAGCAGTAGTACGGGAAAGTGCCAGCTTTCTGCACCTTGATCAACAATGGATACTAGATGTCAATTGTTAACTTTTTGAGTAGATAATATAGTGACATGGTTCAAAATCCCAAGGCACAAGACACACAGCTTGACCCTTGCCACCTCGTTCTTATTCCTGGAGGCATTCATGTATCAATTTCTTGGGTATCCACCTAGATATTTGGCAAAGGCCACCATAACAAAATATACATCGAGCAGCTTAAATGACAGAAATGAACATTTTCCCAGTTCTGGACGCCGCAAGTCCAAGATCAGGACGTCAGCAGGTTTGATTGTTCCTGAGGCCTCTCCTTAGCTTGCACATGGCCACCTTCTCACTGTGTCCTCACAAGGTCTTTCCTCTGTGCACACACACTCCTGGTGTGGTGTCCAACTCTCCTTATAAGGATGGTGTGGTGTCCAACTCTCCTTATAAGGACCCGGTCAGGGTGGAGTAGAGCCCACCCGGAGGGCTCCATTTAGCTTAATCACCTGTTATAAAGACCCTATCTCCATACAGGCACATACTGAGGTACTGACGGTTAGGACTGAATTCAACATAGGAATTTTAGGGGGACACAGCTCAGTCCATAATGTACTTATGTGTGTGGTTATCTGCATAATTTGTATTCTTGGTATTTGTACAGACTTAAGTACTGAAAAGTATCTTTTTAATAAACTCCAGTTAAATATTCAGGATTAGATTAGTTGGCTTTAAAAACATCTAGACAAAAAATGGGCAGCAAAAAATGATCAAGGGGGACTAGCAGGTGGTGTGGAGATTAAGGTGATTGGATCCCATGTGGCTTACTCCACAGTTTGAGTTCTGGACCTGGCGGCTTGAGTATCATGCCAGGTACTAGAGGGTGTGCCCAAAATCCGGAGAGGAGCATGGAGGAAAAAGGATTGTGTTGTGGCCATACCCCCAAGGGGTGATTTCTCACTATCTGGTGAACTCAGCTCATCTATGGGAAAAATATTTTTTAAAAAAGCAATGAAACAAATCTTTGTGCTTGTAAAGAAAGGCTGAAGGGAGTGATCATGCTTCCCACTGTGTCTTAAAGGGTTACTGTGAACGCTGGCTAACTTCATGGTACTGAGAGGTGAGAAACAGGAGGAGGAACAAAACAGTACTGGGTAGCTTTGGCCTTCAAAGAAACTGCAGCTGACTTTGATGAAAAAGCTTTTCAATCAGCACCAAAAGGTAGCTGGAAATCTGATGATTCTTTTGTTTGAAGTGAAAAGGTGCTTTGGTGTTAACTATGTGGAGATGGGCAGTGTGGACCAAAGCAGATTAGATGGGGAACAAAGCTGGTCACTGGCAGCAGGAGCCTCCCAGGAAGAAAGCGGGTCATGCTTCACAGTCCGGGGAGGAGGCAGGGCCCTGATGGTATAGCAGCAGTCACCACACGGTGTGCGTAACAGTCACATTTCCAGCTAGCTCCAAGCTGCCCATGACAGTAAAGCTTTTTGAGAGAGTTCAGACGTAAGAAAAAGGCAAACTACTGAACTTGGAGAACAAATGTGCACTTGACAACTGATGCTGCAGTTGCACTGTGCTGTGTGGAAGATAGGAAATTACAATCCCATCTATTTTTGTCTTCACCCTTGTGAAAAATTCCCTAGTAGGAGTCAAAATACCCAAATGTCCTTTGTCATGAAAGAAAACCTTGCTTGTTACATTTCTATACACTTGAAATTTCACGTTTGTGTTACGACACCATTATGCAAGTTCTCACAATGTCAGTGTCTTGTAGAGCAGAGTTTAGTGTTAGGTTGAAAAGTGGCCCCGTGTGGGTACACCATGAGAGGTAGTGTATGCAGCCAGTGGTGTCTGGGATACTGGGAGATGTCAACCAGGATGTGCTGAAGTGACTGCAGTTACAGAACATAGTATATGGGGCACCACATGGATGCCAGAGGAAGCACCCTAGGAAATACCTGGCTATGGAGAGGAAAAAACCAGATTTGTGCACTTTACATGGGTCTCTTCTAGAACACTGGATTATAAATTTAGTGCTGACATACATGTGCTCAGTGGACAGGACCCTGATTTTCTTAAGACTGATTTCACCCCCATTGCTTTCGTGTTCTGAAACCTTCAGGAACATGACCTGCCAGATCCAACTTTTGCCAGATTAGCTTTCCTGAGGATCAGCCCTAATCTTCCCCTTTGACATGTGCTGGTTCTGTCTGTCCTATCCTATCCTATCACCTATGGGTCCTACCCCCATGTACCTTCACACCTGGAATGCTTTCCTGTGTAGTGTACTTCTAGTCCTACTTGTGGCTGGACTCAGTTCCAAGACAAGGTCACACATGAAATTTGGCACCTCATTTTAGTAATATTAGCACAGGGTGTTACTGTTGGGTCACTGGGAAAATCAGGACACTTTGCATAGAAAAATACATCATGGGGCCAGCAGGTGGTGTGGTGGTTAAGCATGCTGAACTCCCATGGAGCCAACCATGGTTTGTGTCCCAGACCTGGAGGCTTGCTTTCTCACTTTCTCTCTCTGTCCTCTGGTCAAACTGAAAGAAATAAAGTTCAATAAAATAATTCTTAAAAATACATCATGACTTTCCCAATGACCTAAGCCTGGAGAAAAGGATGGCTGCTTGCAGGGTACTACCGTTGTACAATACAGCTGAGCCAGAGCCAGAGCCAAAACCAACTCTTCCTACCCCTGCACTGCCTGCTGCTACGCACACTGCTGCTCCCCACGGCTGGCTTGCATTACAGCTTCTGGATTATGCCCTCAATGAAACAAAGCAAACACACAATAATCAGGTGTGTGGGTCTCTTATTAGGATGACTTTAATCACTCCTAGATTTCTAGATGATTATCACCTTTTGCTCCCAAATCCCTGGTACCTAGTTTGAGGCAATCAAAGCTCTATATAATGAGTTAAGGTATTCTATTCATAGAATTTCGCTAGGGAAAACAGGACTAAAACAGTGAGAGTGATGGGCAGTACTTTAAAATTGAGTATTATACTACCACAATCTTGGACAAACACCTTTATTTAAGAATTCAAATAAATAATAGTAAACAATGGCAGCAACTTCACACAAGAATACAAGACCAAGGTTAGAATTACTTGCTCAGTAAGTATTCATAATGGAACAAAATTCTTTAAGTGCTCACAATCAGCACAGAAAATATCAGGTTATATTGCTTTTCAATAGATCTTTGCTGTTTTACAATAAGATCACACACTTATTAGTGAATACAAGACTTCGTTCTGGGCCCACTTTGGTGTGTAGTAGCCTAAAAAGCTGAGGGTGCAAATGTTAATGTAATCTCAGCTTTTCTTTGATAACAATTCTAAAATTGCCTTACAACTTTTTACAAGTACAGGTATCACAGGTTCACTAATCCTAAATCCATCGTCTGAGGGAAAGGAAAGAGAACAAGGTGACAGAAGCAACACATTTCACTGTGGCCTGGAGCTTTGGTCCCAGCCTCCATCCTATAAATATAGATCCAGGATTCTAGAATTAGAGCCGGATCACTATTCTGAGCCTCTGTGACAGAGGCAGACAGGTGACATATAGCACTGCGAAAGCTCTCTTCTTCAGCTTCTTGGGTTGGCTGAGTGTACTGCTTATACATTTTCATAACATCTCCAAATGTCTTAAGTCAGTGTACGTGCTACCATCTCATTCCTTCCAGTTTTAAATGTCTACCCAGTCTTGACTATGACATTTGTTTTTGTGTTATTATGTCAAAATCAAGCTATCTGAATTTGCAAAGTCAATTTTGTTTTTCTTTTTTTGGGGAGAGGTTTTTGCTATACGGCACGTGCGCTTGCCAGAGAGACAGAGACAGAGAGACAGAAAGCGAGAAATCACTCCCCCGGGGGGATGGCCACGCCACAATCTCTTCTCCTCCATTCTCCTCTCGGGATTTTGGGCACACACGCACATGCACCTGGCGTGAGTTTTAAGCCACCAGGTCCGGGACTTGAACCGCGGTCGACTATATAGGAGTCCAGCGACATAGCCATTACGCTAACTGCTGGTCCCACAAAGTCAAAATATTGTTTTTAAAATAAAAATATTGGAAGATTACTAATAACAAGCTCTTTATAAATAAACACTGCTCACAAGCAAATATTGACTGGATGAAAATCAACATGAAACAAAATGTACTATTTTTAAATATAAAAGGAATTAAGACTACAAGTACAGGTTTTCCAGGCTATTTAATCAAGTTACAAACAATGTACACATTCCTGAGTATACTCCATTGTGGTGACATTGAATTATTTTGGAATTTATCTGAATTCAGCTTAAAAGGTGTTTCTTCCCAAGAAACTGAACTTTTCTGTCAAATGCGCTTGATCGAATAGGAGAATTCGGTTCATAAAATGGATTCATTGCAAACTAGGAAAGAAGAAGATATTAGAGAGCTTGTTAAAGCAAATAGGCTGACAACTCACAGGTCTCTAAAAGGAAATTTTAAGTTTCAAATGAAAGAAATCATTAAAGACATCAAAATAAAAGCCTCAATACACATTTTTAAGTTCAACTGAAAATACTCCATTGTTGGGACCAGCAGATGGCATAACAGTTACATCGCTGGATGTCCACGTAGTTGACTGAGGTTCAAGTCCCAGATCCAGTAGCTTAAAACTCACTCCGGGTACATGTGTGTATGTGCCCAAAATCCCCGAGAGGAGAATGGAGAAGAAGGGATTGTGGTGTGACCATCCTCCCTGGAGGGTGATTTCTCACTCGCTGTCTCTCTCTGTCTCTCTGGCAGATGCATGTGCCCTATAGCGAAAGTTTCTCTCTAAAAAAGAAAAAGAAACACTCCATTGTTAAAAACTAACATTCCCTTAAGGAAAGTTTTGTTTCAGCGTTTTTGTTTACAGAAGCACCAGCAGCAAAAGTAATGGTAATAAGTTTTGCCTGTTTAAGTTAACTTTTAGGATTCACCTTTGCATGATAATAATCTACTCATATTCACTATAAATATACAAGAGGTCTTCAAAAAATCCAATGGAGGGACCAGCAGCTAGCGTAATGGCTATGTTGCTGGACTCCCATGTAGTCAACTGTGGTTGAAGTCCTGGACCCGGTGGCTTAAACTCACACTGGGCGCGTGTGTGTGTGCCCAAGATCCCAAAAGGAGAGTGGAGGAGAAGGGACTGCAGTGTGGCCATCCCCCCCGGGGGGGGGTGTGATTTCTCATTTTCTGTCTCTCTGTCTGTCTCTCTGGCGAGCGCATGTGCCCTATTACAAAACCTCTCAAAAAACAAACAAAATTCAATGGAAAATGTGTACTATGAAAAAACTATGCATGGATTTCAAAATTTCTTTTACACTAAACTTATAATTTAATTCACTTTTGATGAACTTTTTGAAGTCTGCTCATGTGTATAAATCTGTAAAGCCCTTGGCGACTAAAACAAATACAAAATCTGCTGTATGCTGAGTTAAGAAAAAGTTATACCATATTGCTATTAAAAGTTACTCTTGGGGACCAGCAGGTGGCATGTTGGCTAAGGCGCTAGACACTCCCACATGGCCAACCATGGTTAAAGTCCCGGACCTGGTAGCTTGCTTCCTCACTTTCTCTCTCTCTCTGTGTCTCTCTCTCTGGTCAAATTAAAAATGAATAAATAAACTTAATAAATCTTTTAACAAAAAGAGTTACTTCTTATGTGGTTAGGTTTTTAACAAACAGGTTTTTAATACTCTCCTTTAGCACAACTCTAAATGATAGTGTCTTTTTTTAAAAAAAAGATTTTTTTAAAGAATTATTTTATTATTTATTTATTTTAATTTGACCAGAGAGAGCGAGAGAGAAAGTGAAAGTGAAAAAGCAAGCCACTAGGTTTGGGACTTGAACCATGGTTGGCCATGTGGGAGTCCAACACCCTCAACCACCATGCCATCTGCTGGCTCCTGTAAATGACAGTTTCTTAGCTAAAATAGTAAGTGTATCGTAACATATATGAGAGAAAATTGTTCATATTAAATGGAATCACTAATGAGAAAAGGAGTTACTGATTTTTTTAAACCTTAACCACTTGATATTGTCCATCTTTATAAGAGGGCTAAATATTCTTTTTTGTTTGTTTGTTTTGAGAGAGAGATTTTTGCTATAGGGCATGTGCGCTTGCCAGGACAGAGAGACAGAAAGCTATAAATCACCTGCCAGGGGAGGGCCATACCACAATCCCTTCTCCTCCCTTCTCTTGTTGGGCTTTTGGGCATGCACGCATGCACACACACATCCGGCATGAGTTTTAAGCTGCTGGGTCCAGGACTCTGTGGTCGACAATGTGGGAGTCCAGCGACATAATCACTATGCCATCTACTGGTCCCCGAGTACTAAATATTCTTATTTGCTAACTCTGACTAGGAATATTAGTTATTAAATATTATAACTGTGCTGATATGCAAGAAATCCTGTCCAAATATGGAACATATTCAAATTATTAAGAATGTTCTATTGTTAACACTGCAGTTTAACCAAAATGTCTTATTACTATTTTATTTCTCAATTCAATATGAAGAAATACAAGTGGCACCATTCTCCATGAGTGGCTGTTTGATAATATAAGAATCACTGTCTGCCAGTTTATCATCTTTATTCACTGTACTGTCAACTTATCTGTAAAGTAGTTGGAAAACATTTTAAATTAGGAAGCAATATTCCCTTATGTAGGCTTCTTCCTTGCTCCTGTTAGGGTCCCTAATTACATCAATAATATATGCATCAAAAGGGGAAGAATGTAACTGATTTATCTTCACAGTCATTTAAAAATAATGACTGTGAGCTGTTTTCTTAAATACATGCTAAATTGGCAGTAAAGACCTGCCTATCCAGGGAGTTGCCAGAGACAGTTCTGACTGGGGAAAAGCTAATCTGGGGGCCAGCACATGGGATGGTGGTTAAGGGTGCTGAACTCCCACATAGCCAACCATGGTTCGAGTCCCAGACCTGGTGACTTGCTTTCTCTCTCTCTCTCTCTCTCTCCTCTCTCTCACTCTATCATTCTGTGGTCAAATTAAAATAAATAAATAAATGGAGAAATAAAATTAAAAAAAAAAAAAAGCTAATCTGAAATGACTATGGAGTATAGGGAGTTTCTTCAATAGTCCAGGTTAGAATCCTTTCTTATAAGATTTTTAAAATTAAGAATATCTCATACCTTTATATATAAGTCGTAGACATCAGTAAAGAAGTTCTTTATTCCATCTTCTTGCCTTACATCATGAAGCATAATAAATCTCATATGTGAAATAATTAAGGTATAATCCTTCTTAGAAATGAAAAACTAGAAGCAATTAGTTGATATAATTTTTTTTTCAAATTAGTCATATGCAGTATGTTTTGCAATGGAAAAGTTGAATACATAAACTGGGTTGAAAGAATCTTAAGGAGAATGTAATCTTTTAAAGTTAGAAAATAAATGTAAAATAAGGAAAACCACCTGTAATATGGTTCAGCTAAGCCTTAGTTTTTATGTGAGACTTAGTTCTAGAACCTATTAAATGAAATGTTTTTTTTTCATATAAAAATAACAGTGGCCCCATAAATAGAAAATTTTAACCTGATTGTTTGAAGTCTAAGCTTAGAGTCTGGCATGAGCCTGTGTTCCATGTTCTTCTATGAATAGTTAACCTAACCTTTAGTTAGGTATCTTTTTCTTAAAGTTTGTTTATTTCCTCCTTCCATGAGAGAGTGGCAGACAGAGAAAGACACACAGAACAGGCGCTTCATGCCATGAGCTCCCACTAGCCAGCTTAGAACAGAGGCACAGGCACAGGTGAGGACAGGAAGGCTCCACAATACTAACCTAGGACCTTCCCATGTGGCTCTAGCATCACACAGCACTGCAGTATCGCTGTGCCAGCAGTTGGCCCCTAGTTAGGTATCTTTATTAAAAAGGTAAGGATATGTCCTGCAGTGACAAATGCAGACACAAACCACTCATTGAACTTGTCCACAGTTTTCAAGTACATGTTGTTCGACAGCCACATGTTCTCGTCTACAAGGTCGAGAGCAGCATGAGCTATGAATTGGTTTAGATGACGATGGTCATCCTAGATGACAGAGACCAACAGATTAACATTTCTATGACATTTCATTCCACAAATTCCATATTTTGTTTCCTTGAGAAGAAAACAGTGTCTGCTCTTACTTTGTTTATTGTCATCATGACACAAAAAAGGTCTCCTATGTTTCTGTATATTTTTAAAATTTGTAATCTAAAACTCAGCAGAAACAATGGAAGCAGCCAATTACTTAATATATGAAATACATTCAAGAAATTATACAGAAAATTATTTTTTTAGTATTGCAAGAAGGAAGTTACCAGATCCTGTAACCATTTATGCGTGTGACTACTGGGTTAAAAAAAAAAAAATTAGATCCTGCTTTCAAGCAGCTCACATCTTTCTAGAGTATAAAAAAAATGTGCTGAATGGGCATAGATCATGGTGCACACTGAGACAGGTTGGGCTGAGGAGGGGTGGAGGAGGAGAGCTTTAAGGCAGAAGCGCCTGGCTTGTGCTCCAAGTCTTAGGGTTCAAGAGGATGCAGGGAGAACCAGGCTTTCTGGGTAGTGGCACTTGGGAAGCAGTAAAACAAACAAAGAGGGGGGACTAGTAACGGCCGCCATAGGTCTCTCAGGTGAACAGAGCTTACACGGCGGGGGGGACCTGAGAGGAGTGGGAGGCTATGCTCAGCCCTAGCTGTGAGCAGTCACCTGTGTCAACAGAATGAAACATTTCTGTCAAGCACACCTGTGTATTTATAAAAAGAGATGATTTGGGACCAGGTGGCATTGTGGTTAAGGCACTGGATCCCACATGACTGACTGTGGTTTAAGTTCTGGACCTGGTTGCTTGAAAATCACACCAGGTGTGTATGTGCATGTCCAAAGTCCTAAGAGGAGACTGGAGAAGGGATTGTGGTGTGGCCACCACCCCTACGGGGTTATTTCTCACTTTCCTCTCTCTTTAGCAAGTGCATGTACCTTATAGCAAAAAAATCTAACAGGCAATTTGGAGACAGACAAGCATACAGGAAAATGCCACATGGATACTGGTGTTATTCTGCCACAGACTAAGAAATTCCAAAGCTAGGAAAGGAGCC